>NC_081184.1:39821303-39980941 GCF_029867415.1 Vicia villosa | reverse complement strand
AACCATGATTCGACTTTACTTCGCTGTGTAAACAAGAAGGAAGCAGAACAGATCATGGAAGAAATACACAATGGTGCCTTTGGTACTCATTCCAGTGGACATACAATGGCTAAAAAGATCCTTAGAGCAGGTTATTACTGGTCTACCATGGAAACAGACTGCCATCATCACTCCCGAACATGTCACAAATGTCAGATATATGCTGACAAAGTACATGTACCTCCAGTTCCATTAAGCGTCCTGACGGCTCCTTGGCCTTTTGCAATGTGGGGTATTGATATGATTGGAGAAATCAAACCTACTGCCTCCAACGGACATCGCTTTATCCTGGTCGCTATTGACTACTTCACAAAGTGGGTAGAAGCAGCTTCATTTGCTTCTGTCACCAAGAATGTGGTGGCCCGGTTCATCAAATACAATCTCATTTGTCGGTACGGCATCCCTGAACGGATTATCACGGACAATGGCACAAATCTAAACAACAGAATGATTACTGAACTTTGCACACAGTTCAAGATCAAACATCATAATTCTTCTCCATATCGACCAAAGATGAACGGCGCGGTGGAAGCTGCCAACAAGAACATCAAGAAAATCATACAAAAAATGACAGTAACCTACAAAGACTGGCATGAGATGTTACCTTTTGCTCTTCATGGTTATCGCACATCTGCGCGTACTTCAACAGGGGCAACTCCATTCTCCTTAGTCTATGGTATGGAGGCAGTTCTTCCAATTGAAATTCAGATTCCTTCCCTAAGGATTATGAAAGAAGCCAGTCTAGACGAAGACGATTGGATTCAAACACGGTTGGACCAGATAAACTTGATTGATGAGAAAAGGCTCGCAGCTATTTGTCATGGTCAGCTATACCAAAAGCGCATGATCAAAGCCTTCAACAAAAAAGTCAAAAGTCAAGCATACCAAACTGGTGGCTTGGTTGTCAAACGCATCATCTTACCACAAGGTGATCCCAGAGGCAAATGGACTCCCACCTACGAGGGACCATTCATAATCAAGAAAATATTCTCCGGCGGCGCCATGTTGCTTACCACCATGGATGGCGAGGATTTCCCACACCCTGTGAATGCTGACATAGTCAAAAAAATACTTCTCTTAAAAAGAAAAAAAAAACAAAAAAAACAGCTCGCTAAGTTGAAAACCTGAAAGGGCAACTTAGGCAAAAATGAGCGTCTCGGTGGATTGAAAACCCGAAAGGGCGGTCCAGGCAAAAATTAGAGACTAAACAAATACTATCCCGGTAGGCTGAAAACCTGAAAGGGCGGCCTAGGCAAAAGTTAGGGAATGAAGCATACAACTATGTTCCGTTCAGCTGCCCACTCACCATCAAGATTCAACACCTCAAAGACACCGATCAGTCTAATCACTTTCTTCCAACAAGTGAGGGATGAGATGCTCGAAGACAGATTGGCAATAGCAGAGTTGAAACTTGACTGGATCATTTTCACATAGCTATTTATCTTCATAAATATTTTTCAAAACTTTCTGACAGTTTCCTACTTCTAGGATTGTTGTCTCCCTGTGCTAACCCGCCTATCATGGCTCTTTTCAATGCAGCTCTTTCAAAAATCACTATTTTCATTTTTTCTGTTTAAATACGTAAGCATCCCAATGATAATTTTGAATGAACATATGCATTTGAATATGATTGATGTTTACCAGGAAAAACAGGAATGGCATTCAGGAAATGTCCCGATCATCTGGACATCATTCCATCAGAAGGAAATCACCAAGAGAAACGCATTTCTCAGCAAATCCCTCAAAAAGATTTTCTCTTCAAAAGAAGTCTTATTCCCCAGCAGGTTTGTTCCAGATTACTATCTTCAGAAGGTGTGATCCCCGCACCCGGACTTGGTCAGATAGTGCATCGGAGGATTATGCATCTTCCTCATTCCCATTTGAAAGGGCATCAGAACTACCAGTTACCTTTGGTTCCCCAAGCGGTAGTCAAAGATCCTTCAACGGGATACCCGGGTTCTCAAAGAATTTCCCCAGACGAGGGTACTTAAGCAAGACAAAAGATCATCAACGATCACAATACATTCATGTCCAGCTGACTAGTGGGAATTTATTTTTCCAATTAGAAGCTTGACATCACATTCATACATCACATTCATACATTCATACATTCATACATTCACATATTCATATTCATACATTCATACATTCATACATTCATACATTCATACATTCACATATTCATACATCATACATCATGCATCATGCGCATATTCATACACAACATAACATGCATATTTCTCCGGGAATATCTCACATTTACATGCATCATAAACATTGCATATCACTAACTTGATTTTTCAGGTAGGCAGATATCTTCAACAAAGATGTTCTCAATCACATGCCGTGTTCACCTGAATTCCATGAACGGTTCTCTCAGATATAATCAAGCCGAAGATTCATTCTGATCACTTACCAACTCAAAAACAAGCATCACAGATCTAAAGTTGATACCTCAGATGGTTCCAGAACGATCTAATATTGCAGATCTAAAGTTGATACCTCAGATGGTTCCAGAACGATCTAATATTGCAGATCTAAAGCGATACCTCAGACGGTTCCAAGAACGATCTAACGTTGCAGATCTAAAGCGATACCTCAGGCGGTTCCAGAACGATCTAACGTTGCAGATCTAAAGCGATACCTCAGACGGTTCCAGAACGATCTAACATTGCAGATCTAAAGCGATACCTCAGACGGTTCCAGAACGATCTAACATTGCAGATCCAAAGCGATACCTCAGACGGTTCCACAATGATCAACTTCCAAAATCTAAATCGGAAAAACTTTGAACAAGTTCCGTAACGATTATCTTCCAAGACTTAAAGCGGTAACCTTGGACGGTTCCGAAACAGTCAACACAAAGACTTTCAAATCCTTCATCAAGATATAATCAATGGATTCATTCTGATGAACAAACCCTCAACCCATTTACCAGGTGGCATCTGAAAGCCCATCTCAGGTAATGTTTCAATCTGCCAACAACATTTCGCAGACGACATTCAAATGCCACTTCCAACATCTCTTCTGATCAAGGTAAGTGCAAATTTTCAGGGCATCTAAATATTCAATCATCTTCTACCTTCAGATTTCAGACAATCTCTTCAGGTTTAAGAAGATTGAATAGGGGAAACTGTTATACCCCAAAATTTGCCCACATATTTTTTCAAGAAAACTCCAATCTGAAAATTAAGGGTCTCATATAATCATGGATTTTTATTTCAACAAATATCCTGACATATGAAATACTTAGTTTTTAGAATTTTTCTTATACAGTAATTTGGCTTGCAGTTGAATTTATTCTTACGCAAACGCCAAATACTGTTTATTACTTCACACATGCTATTTATTTATTTACAGATAAATAGTACTGACACAATTGGTGCAGAGTTAAATCTTTTTGCAGGCGCAGAATCAGGAAACTCAGACTGTACTGGTAACAAGTAGATTATTATTATCTTTTGTTTCCCACTAATTTTTGTACTATATTCCATTATTTTCAAAAATCTTTTCAAATCTCTTTTTCAAAAATCAAATCTCTCTTTTCCCAACACTATCTCCACTTTCTTTCAAATCTTACTTCCACTCAAATTTTCCTTTTGTACGGAATCACACTATTCCCCAACGTCTCTATCCTTCTTTCCATTCTATAAATACCTCTCATTTTCTTTCATAAAATCTCACATCAAATTCCAACTCATCTTTCAAATTCCTATCTCATATCTATTTTCTCTTCTTCCCTGACAAGAATGGCAAAGTGGATAGAGACACTGTTTCTTACAGTCATCACCATTGCTACGGTGATCATGACTTTCTTCTGCCTACATAGTCCTGAAGAGTGTGGACCTGCAATGGTTGCACTCCCAATCATCTACATGTTATTGTTCATAGCATGGGTTATCAATCGTCATTCTTAAAATTTGCCGTATTTCTTATTTCTTAAATGTACCGTTTATTCATCGTACTGTTCAATATAGTATGTGATATTTGTACTGTCAGTATTAAATGTTGTACTATTTGTCATAATATTGCTTAATTACTAAGATAATATTTTGTGTGTTTTCTGCCAGTCAAATATTCCTATTTCTGTGCATTAAATGATTTTCAGGGTTATTATCGGTAATTTTGCCCGCATACCGTAAATATTAGTTATTTATTATGTCTGTGTTTTTCTAACAAGTCATGTAAATAAACTTTCATTTTTCACATAAAACAAAAACAAAAAACAACAAAAAAGAAAATTAACTTTGACTGTTGATTTTTCACTCTAACTGCTACATCAATACCTGAACAGTCAGTCGACAGCCAAACTGATGGCAGTACAATTCTCAGTGTTTTGTACCATCAATCAAATCAATCTTTCACAATTCAAAATTCCAAGATTTTTGTTCAAGAAGTCTTCTGAATATCACATGATTAGCAGAGACTCAACACTGCACAAAAATCAGGTACGCTTAACTGTCTCCTACACAAACAGTCCCTAATCAGGGTTTTTCTTGTTTTTACAGGGGCAACAAGTTTTTGAGAGCTCAAATGGATTTCATATACATCCATATATCTCAAAGTACCATCAGACAAATTTTCAAACTTCAATTCACTCAGACGCACCGTCAGCAGCTCAAACAGTCAACAGACGACCCGTTTGACCAAAAAAGTCAACAGACAGTCAAAAATGAATTTTTTTGAAGTCCATATTTTGTCAAAGGATTCATCATTTGATCATTGGATGATCATAATTCATCAAGGAAAGATCAAAAATCAACAAAACCCTAAGATTCAAAATTAGGGTTTTTGCCTGAAAAGTCAACTCAACTTTGACTGATCATAACTCTCTCATCCTTCATCCAAAAAATTCAAACCAAAGCTTGTTTTGAAGGAAATTCAATTATCTTTCAAATTCCATTGATCCCATGGTCATTGGATTCACCATTTGAAAAATATGATCAAAGACATTACAGGTCATTTTCAAAGTCAACAAAAAGACACTTTTTTCAAAAGGACACACAAGGAGCTTCAAAAATCATTTTGACATGAGACCAAAGGCATTGGTTAGAGGACTCTTTGAGGTTTCCAAAAAGTGCAAGATCTCCTTCATATGACAAAAATTGAGGGATTTACACCTTGTTAAAGTTGGCTAAATTTTGGAAAATGCATGAAACCAACATTGTTCAAAATTGCATTTTTTCCAAATGGGGCCAAGTTTTCAGCATTCAAACATCATTTCCATGATGATATGGGCCTCCCACGACCAAGACTAAGCCCACATCATTTTTTATCTATTTTTGGCATAATTTTATCTTATTTTAAGATTAAAATTAAAAAGAAAATGAAATGGATAAAGAATAGCTTGTATTCCAAGCAAGACTCATTCAACTCTGTCCCAAAGCAAAGTACAGCAGAGGAGAAGAAGAAAATCAAGCCATGGTGGCTTAAAGACAAAGCTACCAATGTTGAAAAAGTCAAGATTCCAAAAAACTCATCAATGCTTTTGGCTTAGTTTCTAAGCACTCTAATGCTTATAAATAGGCTATAGCACTTCAGTAACAAATAGAGACAGAGATAGAGAGCAAAAACTCTTGCTTGTAACACACTTGTAATCTCTCAAAATATTCAAAGAATTTTGAAATTCGAATTCCAAATTTAAGTCACTTTCCATTCAAACTAAACACTCAAACACGTTCCTTGAGCTTCACTGAACATATCCAGATCATTTGCAAGCTCTGAAACTCCTTGAATCGAACGCTACAGGTCTCGATTCATCCAAACTAAAACTGACTCGTGTCTCATAACCTAAGCATATCTAACACGATGTAGACATATATTTGCACTTGGTGTGGTGTGTAGATCATTTCTGGAGCTTTAATTGAGTTTTAGATGCTTACACACGAAGATACCATTTTAGGGTTCTTAAGCTAAAATTTGGGATCCTCTGATTTAGGCAAAATTAGGAGAAACCAATGACATATTTGAACTCAGGGGACGATTTTAAGCTTAACCATGGTCTCCTAAGTAATTTATATTGCTTGTATGAAATTTTGACATGTGCAGGTCTTGTAGCTACGGACGAAAACCGTCACTAAAGGCTTTACCTACGGTTGCAGAGCCTATAGCAACGGAGAGAGGAAGAAGATGAAGGCGTGGCAGGCTCTGGTTGGCCAGAATGCGCGCGCCAGCTTTTATTCAAATTCTTGGATCCTGTGTTGCGCTGTCTATGCTTTTGTCATGCTCCTCAAAATCTGAGCCCTCTGATTCACTTCCAATCAGATCCAACGTGCCAGATCTCTCACCACACCATGCTCCCTCACAAATTACCACACAGGATCAGTATCCTTTTATTTTCTATTTTATTTTCTATTTTATTTTAATTTCTTTGTTAAATTAATTAAAAATAGTTTTAAAAATCCAAAAAATACACAAAAAATATTTTTAGACTTCTAAAATAATATATTATTTTCTGAAATAAAAATATTTTATTTTCTTCATAATTTTAATATTTTTGCATAATTAATTAGTATATATTTATATATTTGCTTTTTAATTATTCTAACCAATCAAAATATCATAAAAAAAATTGTTCTTTGTGATAAATATTGTTTATATATTATAAACTAATTTTGTACATATTTTGAATAATTTTCTTTTTTAAGTTTTAATTATTTGTATAATTATTTACATAATTATGTTTTAATTAACTTAAATCAATTTCAAAAATTCCAAAAAAATAGTTTTTGTTTTAAAATTAATTGACAAATATTTTGTACATATTTTTAAACTTAATTTCTAGGTTTAAATCTATTTTCATCTTTTTTCTTCATTTTAATTTAATTAATCATGCATTAATTATAATTAAAACCAATCATAAAAATTCCAAAAACATGCCTTTTATTTTTCTTGCAATTTAAATTCCTAGATAAATGTATAGGATGTCAAATTTATGTAAATAGGCTAGTTTACATTTCCCGCACAATCGATGTAATAGCGTAGATTTACTTTCCGCACTTTACATTTCCGCACTTTAATTTCCAGCAAATATAAACTGCGTGTATGTCAAAGATAAAATTGAACCGTTAGATCACTAACTTCAAAGATAAATATCTGAATCCAATCACAATCACACTTGCACCTCTTGAGGTAATCCCTTCTCATTCCTTTCAAAATCAAAGTCAAAATTCTACTGTTTCGAGTACAAAATCGAACCTTGCTTTTATATCCGGTGAAAGGATAGATTTTTAAAGGAAATAGGATAAAGACCTTACAACTCAGGGTAGACCTCCTAGTTTGCTTGCTCAAATCAAAACAAACAAAATTCTCATACAATGTTGATTTTTCAAAACTTTCAAAAAAAGACAATACTTTGTATACATCCAAACACGGGTTATTACAAAGTTAACGTTCTTTCCAAAACATCTTTCGAAAGATAAACAAGCATTTTGTATACATCCACACACGGATCATTACAAAATTCAAATTACAAAGGTATTTGAAACCACATATGAGCAATTTCAGAGCAATTGAAAAGTGATCGAAAAACAAGTGAGCTAAGCAAACTTAAGAGCCCATGGATAACCATGGATACAAAGGGTGCTAACACCTTCCCTTTGTATAACCTACCCCCTTACCCAGAATTTCTTAAAGGTCTTTTTTCTGTTTCTTTTATAAACCTTTCCTTAATTGGATAAAATAAAAGGTCGGTGGCGACTCTGTGATATTTTCAAAAAATGCGAAAGCATTAAGCGATAAAAAAGAGTCAGTTCACGTATCTCTACAGATCAGAGGTATGGCCCGGTATTAAAAAAATCGGAGGTCCACAAATACCCTATAGAATCAATATGTCGCTCTAATGAAAATCGATTAACTTCTTATATGATGAACAATGTTTGCAATGCAGTAATAGTGAAAGAAGCAAAAACACAAACACTTGGTGATAATGATCAAATTGATAGTAATTCAATGTGTGATGAATTGTGACGTTTATACAAGTTCTTAATTCACAATTTTAACACTCGAATCGTTGATCAATTTGCAATTATAACCAAATATGAACAGAACTTAAATGAAAAGATGAAAGCGACAAGAACACGATATTTGTTCAGGCAGTTCGTCGATCGTCCTCGCTACGACTACGTCTGCCCCCAATTCCAAACTGAAATTGGGAAATCTTTCATTAATGTTGAAAGCAGTTTATACGAAGAAGATAACAAAGCGATAAACAATAAACCAAATTTGTCGATCCTTTGAATCTTCTTTCCCCTTAATCTTGAGCCAGATCAAGGTCTTCCAAGAGCTTCACTTTGATCCCTTTCTGCAGTGTCTTGAATTGCTCGAACACTTGTTCTTCAATCTTCACACTCAGCTGGATCCTTGATGAAGCTTCTTGATAAAAACCCCCAAAATTCACCTATCTTGGAGGACAAAACCCTCGGATTTTATTCACCAAAAACCCCACAAATCTTCACCCACTAGGAATCTTCAATTCCGTTCCATGGACGTTATCGAACTCGATCACTAACCCTCAATGCAAGAATGATTATGTGTAATTGTGTTGGAGATGATGAAGAACGAAGATGAGAAGCATCTGTGTATCTTTCAGTTGTTGGTGTACAGAAGAAATAATGAACCTTGGACAATATATATGAGAGCTTATCAGTTGGAGCAGAGAAAACCAGAAATTTTGGCATTTTTTATCAGATAGGTCGACCTCTTGTAGTGCTTAGGTCGACCTAACAGAGCTGCATATCTTTTGGATGTCATTTGTTCCCAGTTAGGTCGACCTGTTAAAGAAGTAGGTCGACCAGAATCCACTTCAGATGCGTTTTGGGGACCTTTCCTCAGATTAGGTCGACCTAGTTGTTGTGTAGGTCGACCTAGCAGAATGATATGTAAATTTCTTCATTTTAGGTCGACCTGTGTTGGGAGTAGGTCGACCTGACTGCTGTTTTTCTGAGTTCCTCTTATTTTGCTTGTGTTGAGTCGACCTATATGCATAGTAGGTCGACCTGCTCTGTCATGAGTGACCAATGCTTGCTTTTCTTTGAGTTCTTCTGCTTGTGCCTTGTTGCTTGTATGCTTGTTGAGTTTGCCATGAATCAAAAACATCTTTGTGATATGTGGTCTTGTATTCACATTTACCAGTGCGGACGCACGGGTCTTCTACTAGTTATATTTCATTATATCATATATGTGAAAAGACCCAATATACCCTTAAAAGATTAATCAACATAAAACATAAGTAAAACAAAATAATAACAAAGGTTAAAATATGTTATTAATCCTTCCTAATATAGAAATTCTAATTTTAGTTCCTAAAATTTTTTTTTTTAAAGAAAATAGTCTTTTTAAAATTTTTCATTCACATTTTTGGTCCCTCCTAATAACGTCCGTTAATAGAGTTGACGTGACACTGACACGTAGCAATACCAGCGTGACAAAGATGCTAACATGGATGCCACGTGACATTTCTCCCTATTTATATTTTTTGTATACATTTTATTTATAGCGACAAATATTCTGTCGCAAAATCTGTCTCTAACATGAACATCATACGAAAACCCAAAAACCGTAGCTAATTTGTAGCTAATCTGCAGCAAATCCGCAACTAATCCTTAGCTAATTCAAACACATCATTCTTATGACCTTGACTTTTTTCATGAGTTTTTGCAAGGAATTTTATCACATTATAAGGATCTCTCTTACAAAAGTTTAATTTTTTCTATACTTGAGATGAATTAAACATGAATTTTTTACGAGTCGATTTTCTTTAAAACAAAAAACAAGGAAAACTTTAGCATATCTTTGCATGGAGTTATATCATAAAACATAAAACGTTTCTACAAATTTTCATGGCATTTTGAATAAGTCTCGATTTATTTTGATTTTTTTGATCGAAACACATATAAATGTGTTTTTTTTTTAATGACGTAATGAGAAATTTAATCCTATTGATTGTAAAACATATGACATACTTTAAATTATTTTCACATTAGTGTATCAAATTATAAGGATCTCTCCCACAAAAATTGATTTTTTTTTTACATGAGGTAAATTAAATAAGAATTTTTTAAGGGCCGATTTTCGATGAAACGAAAAGAACACAACATTGGAATATGATTGAGTTTTGAGCTAATATTTTGCAAGGAATTAGATAATAATACATAAAAATCATCTGCAAAGTTTCATGACATTTAGAATAAGTCTCGATTTATTTTGATTTTCCGATCGAAACACATATATGTGTTTTGATCAAAGATCAAAATAAGTCGACACTTATTCGAAATGCAATGAAACTTCGCAGATGCTTTATATATGTTATGAGATAACTCCCTGCAAAATAATAGCTTAAAACTCATATGATAAATGGTTCCTTGTTTCCGTTTTATAGAAAATTGACTCATAAAATAATTCACATTTAATTTATCTCAAGTAAAAAAATAATTAATTTTTTATGAGAGAGATCTTTATAATGCGATAAACTTTTTTGCAAAAAATCATGAAAAAAAACGAGGTCTAGGTCATAAGAATGATGTGTTTGAATTAGCTACGAAATAGTTGTAGATTAGTTATAGATTAGCTACGGTTTCTGGGTTTTTGTATGATGTTCATGTTAGCGACGAATTTTGTGACGAAATATTTGTCGCTATAAATAAAATTTATAAAAAAATATAAAATGGGGATAAAATGACATGTGGCATCTATGTCAGCATCTTTGCCACGTTGACATTGCCACATGTCAGTGCCACGTCAGCTCTGTTAATGAATGTTAGTAGGAGGGACCAAAAGTGTGGATGAAAATTTTTAGAGTGACCTTCCGTAAAGGAAAATTTTAGAGGAACTAAAATTTAAAATGATTATATTTATGAGGACCAATAACATAGTTAACCCTAATAATAATAATAAATGGAAAGGAACCATAAACTAATGCTGAAAAAAATACTTCCCTTTTTAAAAAAAAATAAACATGTAAACTAACGTGATAGAAAGAAACCAAACAAAACAAAATTTTGATTAAAATTATATTAAGACGAAAAAAAAGGACTGGGACAAATAAAATTCGGATGCGCGTTTGATAAAAATATCCGGATAAAGAAGCTCTGACAGGTAATAATGTGACCGTAAACAACGTCAAAAAAATAAAACGAGCACATAAAAATGACATATGCGTAGCGTAGTTTCATAAATCAGTCGGATAAAGATCAAAACTCGAAATATTTCGCTCGCTAATTTTATGCACAATGTTAAATCGATTTTACCGGTCTTCCTTTAGTACCGAAATTTTATTCGGGTCACCCTTAGGTTAATTTAAAATAATGCATGAGATGGTGTAAGTAAATAAAAATGCATGATATGCAATTTCGGTTAGTTTTTGCTTTTAAGAGGTCCAAACGTTGACCCAAGGTTGACTTTTATTGAACAAATGCATGAATGATTAAACTACGATGCAAATGAAATGTGAATAAAGAAACAACTGCAATAAAATGAAATCAAATACTCTTAAAAAAACACAACTGAAATCAAATACTCTTGATTTTTCGTCCATCTGGATCCTTGAGAAATACAATAAAATGAATGATGACTTGGGACTAAAAAAATACTCTGGATTCCTCAATCAATAGATAAATGCAATACCAATGAGATAAGATGAAATGCCAAAAATCTCGACTTTTCACTTAAACCTTAATGAATGTTTTATGATTGATGAGATACATGATCAAATGAAATGATCATGCTATGCTAGACTTTATTAATCCCTACATTTTCGACTTTTGCCCATATGAAAAAGGAGCTTCAGATTTTGTTGCATACCATAATCAGGGCTTTTGAACGAGGTCTTAACTTCATATATTGAACACTGGTTCATCACGTAATAACACAAACATTTGTGGTTTGTTAATTCCTCATCCAATCCATTGTCCTCATCTTCAGCTACTTAACTGATTTGACCGTACTCTATGGGTAACACAGAGATCATTTTACATATTATATCTAGTTCCTCTTTAGAACTAGAATCAAAGTTATCTATTCTTATATCTTCGTCTTCTTTCGGTATGGCCTATTTATTGGATTTTTCCATAGGTGGTAAAGGAGGGAACAATCTTTACTTCACATGCCTTTTCACCGTTGTTTACCTTGGATTTTGATAAACAACCGCGAGTCTTTTCAAAGAATAGATAAGGCCAAGATACAGTTATCAGCCTTATTTTGAATTTATCTTTGTCGAACTTCAAGTTCGAATCACTTCAAAAACCTTCTAAGTCCTAGTGTAACACAACTTCGCCAATATAACAACCTCTTTGCCAGGTCTTAGTCAAACTCATCTAATTTAAACGTCATGTCAAAATAATCTTGTCTACCTCAAATATTTCCTTAAGTTTTTATTAGGACATCTCACACCTTATTGAGCGTCAAAATTACATCCAATAGTCGTCTCAACTTCAGTTGTGGCTTGACAACTGCCACTCTTACGTGAGCTTTCAGCCTCGAAGGTATCCTTTTTCTTGCGTTGATGCCTTGTCCATTGGGGTCTCGTAATAGGATTTTTTTTCCCAGGTAGTTTTTAGAAGTATAAGTGTACTTCTTTGATACTTGTGAGTTATCATGGTATGATGACCCTGCACCAACCTCGATTGATCCCCATTTTCGTTGATCTATGTTCAATTTTTCTACAGGCCTAACCCACTTACCTAGGGGAATGTTGGTAGGTGGGACATAGGTCCTACTCTGTTGTGTCCTTTGAGGCACTCCTCATTTTTCAAAGACGAAGTTGCTATTCCTCCCGTTTCTACCAGCCTGTCTTGGTTACTGAGGCGCGACCTTCTCTAGTTCTTTGGCAGCCTTGTTGTCGAATATTGCACTGCAGCATGGACAAAGAATTACTTCAGAGTCTTTAATCTTGCACGTATTCAAGAAGTCGAACATTTCTTCCTTAACTTTAGGTTAAACCAATTTCATCTGCTTAGTGTAGTCGAGCATGTTGACTTCGTCCACATTGGTGTAGAGGCCTTCAAAAGCATCGACCGTCATAACCTCTACAGGTTCGACAGAAAGGGCTTCCTCAGCCTTCAAAGGGTCTAAATCAACTTCCATTTGAGGCTTCTATTTATTAGCAAGCTTCGGCCTTCTGTCTTTTAGAGCATGCTGCACTAGATCCCTGAAAAGAACATATTGAGAAGTTTTATGACCAGGAAAATTATGAAATTTTCAAGTGCCTTTTTCTTTCTTTGTTCTAATGACGATATATTGAGTCCTTTTGGGACTATGATTTGGTCATCAGAGACTAACAAGTCGAAAATCTCATCATATTTGGTTACATCAATGTATATGTTTTTGTAACAAACTTCTCATTGTTACTAGGTTCAACAGGATTTTTCCCGTTTAAAGGTTTTAACACCTTACAAACGTAAGGATGCCTTGGCTTTAGCTCTGCGAGATTAACCTCACTTTCTTCAACGTATTCACAATCAATGTCATATCTTTGATCAATTTCATCCACTTCTACACAAGCAACTTTTTCTTTTTTATGATATTTATTGGATCTAGCCTTCTTAACTTTCAAGCGTTTAACTTCTCGAACTTTGTCTGCTATTTGGGTCATGCACCTCAAATATTGAGTATATAACTTCTTCCTGATGGAATAGTCCATACCACCTGCAGTGAGTTTGACTAAATCTATTGAGAGAGTCATCTAGTGAGTTTGACTTCATCCAATTTTTGTCTCACGCTGGCTAGTTCCTTCAAGCTAATCTTCGACTAAACCATGTAAAAATTCCAATGGAAGGCCTTTTCTAACTAACTCTAATTACATATGGAATATGGAGGCAAGGTGGTGAACCATGTCATACCCCAAATTTGTCCTACCCTTTCACTTTCATCTGGCTTAGGTTTTGCATTCATCTGCATACTATCCATTAGGTCATTAACATAATTCATGCATCATTAACCAATAATTTAAAGCATGGGATAAGAGGTCTTCCAGTGGATTACGGTTCTATTGGCTGGAGGCTCCTACTTGGGATAAACTTGATTCATCTGGTCGTTCTTCGAGCATTGGGATCATGGAATTAGGTTTTGATTCATGGAATTCTTATTCATCAAATTACAAGGTTCACCAAGGTAATTGGATCTGGTGGTAAGAGATCATGTGCTTCAATCCTTACCTTTCCATCAAGAGAGTCCTCGGGGCGTTATAGTTGTGTTAAGGGCATCAATTGAGGAAGAATTTTGTCGTGGTACAAGATACGGAGTTGTGAATTCATTGTTGTTAAGGCATTTGCTCGTTGTTTTTATGTGAATGGCTATTGGAAGTTGAATCGAGAATTGGATTCATTAGTGTGAAATATTCATTTCAAGTGATTATGTGGGGCTATGAGTTCTTAATATACAAGTTTGATGGGATTAAAATGTGAACCGTAGTTCAAGTTGCAAAAGCAAAGCTTGCCATAGAATATCATTCAAACATCCATTCAAAGTTCACTCAAGTTGATTAAAAAGGTTATACAAGCAAAATTACATCCACACTTAGTGTTCATCATTCATCATTAGTCAAGGCAAGTCAACTTACTGGATAAAGACCAATTTCAAATTCCAAGGCATAATCCCAAGGTACATCATCAAGATACAAGAAGAATGTAAGTTCCATAACATAAAAAACATCAGAATACATCTTCAACTTTGAAACTACAAGAACCTTTCAAGTTCTGTACTTAAACTTTGAAATGCATTTTCTCAAACGTTACAAGAAAGCTATACAAGTCATTACAAGTACCAGGACCATTTACATCATATACAAAACAGAGACACAAAATTTGGATCTTATTCTAAGCCATGTCTTTATTCAACTTCGCCGTGACTTCATCTTCCGTGTTGTGACTCCATTTCTTTAGTGTTCTTCCGCAAGCTTTTGCGACATACCAACGCATTTCAAGCCACCTGTAAACCTATAACACAAGCAACCTGTCAAGCTACTTCACATAACTTGCATTCACAAGTCTAGTTTTCGAAAGAATCTCAGGCCTGACCGTTCATCAATCTAACCGTGCAGAAAACTCAAACAATCATATAACTACCCTAACAATTCTCTAACCATTCCTATAACTACCCATCCTAACTATCACTAACAATCATATAACTACCCTAACATTTATAACAGAAAAACAAGTTTGTTACAACTAACTACCGACCTATAACAACCATCAAAAACAGAATTAACTAACCATAACCGAATTTCCAGCTCAGCTTCAATCACCACCCTCCAATCCCAATGACTAACTGACTTCAATCTAGTGGCTCAGAGCTTCCCACTTCAACCTATAAAATCTCCCTTCCCTCCACAATTCAAAGGTCCACGCCATTTTTTCTTCACATTCACCACCTTCACCTCTTCTCTTCCACGCCATTCTCTTCCTCTCTTCCACCAGTTTTCACTTTCATTCATCATCATCTTCATTTCTTCTCTCTTCTCCATCCCTTCTCCACCACCTTCAATCAACCACCAATAACCTTCAATCACCAAAACTCAGAAAATCACCATCGTAGCAAATTTGGAGAACAGAAAAAAATCAAAAGAGAACAAACCTTGTAACGAACTCTCTGCAATCTTCAATCTCCCTTATCTTCTCTTCTACATTCTTCAACCACTAGATTCTTTAAGAACCAAAACTCTCGTCAATCTCAGAACCTCGTATTCGCATCACATCTCAATCGTACGATTAAATCTTCAACAACTTCACACATCATCTTCATTCTTCAATCGAGAGTCTTCATCAATCCTCACCTCTCTGCAATAGCTCTTCACGCGCGTCGTTCTTCATCTGTAATAGCGGTTCTAACTCGATCTTCAACATCATCTCCTCAAGGTATTGTAACGCCAATGGTTCAGAAATGGAAAAGTGAATAGAAGAAGGTCGGACAAAGTCATCGGTAGTCTTGCAGAGCTTGAAGAAGCTCCGGATTTCTCCGGTAGATTCGAAGCGAAGGATAATCGGAGACACGCAAAGTTCGTCGCTTGAGGGCATCACGGCGGCGCTGTGGATTTTGTGGATCGGAGAAAAAGGTTGAGGCTACCGGCGCCGTTTTGCTTTAGGAAGAAGAAAGGGGCGAGTCTGAGAAGAGAGTTTCTTCGTGAAGAATCCCAAAGGTCACAACTAATTAAACCCTAACCCCTCTTTCTATTTTACTCGTTTTTTCTTTCTTTCTTTTCTTTTTGATTTATTTTGTTAAATTTGTTAAGTAGAAAACATAAGAATCTGGACAAAAATAAGCTTTGGGCCATGTACGATTTCTGACTCTCACCCCCTGAGGCCCATCGTCACCTTTTTCTTTGACAAAAAGCTGTAACAAAAACAATACAGATGGGCCAACATCCATGGGCCATATGCCTGTTTCTAACCTCACCACCATTTTCAACATTACATCCCCCTAACTCACATAAAACTTGATAGTGTCATACCCCAATTTTTGACCCTAAGATCCTATATCATTCATATCCAAATCACTAATCAAGAGCTTCACTTGGAAGTTTTGTTTATGGTGTTGCACTCACCTCATCAATAAGAGGGACCATCAAGCACCAATGATTGTTTACCTTATATGCATATTATACTAACCCAAATACCAAAAATATTGCTTTGTTTCTTTGTAGGCTTTTGTTTTGTAGGTACCAAGCCAAGACATGCAATAAACAAGGCATTTTTCACTTTTCTGACTGATGAAATCGATTTCCCTGCAGCAATCTTCACCAAAATCACATTCTGGACAGCATGAAATCGATTTCCCTCCTGGGTAAATCGATTTCCCTAGTGTATTTTGCGCCAATTTCTCTTCTGGAACAGAGTGAAATCGATTTCACTCCTAGGGAAATCGATTTCCTTAAGGCGAAATTCAAAAAATATAAGGAGGGAAGCTTGACATCATTTTGGCACCTTTTTCTTTGATCATTTTACCAATTTTCCACCTCATCAAAATTAATCCCTTCATTAAATCCACTTAAACCTCATTTTACCATTTCTTACCATTTAATTGCCACTTTAATCACCAATTAAACACAAGCTAATTACCAAATGCAAAAAGACCAAACTACCACTACTCTTGATCTCATCCTATAAATAGAGCCCTCTACTCTCTCATTTCTCAAGCTTTTGAGAGCCAAAAAACCTCTTGCAATTTCTCTCCTCATTCCTACCAAATTCACCCAAGCTCTTCATTCTTTCATAAAGTTTGTGAGTTACATCTTGAACCTCACAAACTTTGAGCTAAACCACCATCCATTTCATTTTTTTTCTTCAATTGTTGAGAGATCAAGATTTGTGTTGGTGATTCTTGAAGTAGATCCAAGTTTTGTTCAAGATTTGGTAAATTTTCTTCATCCTTTTTGTATATCATGATGTAGATCTTTGTTGCTTGTGTGTGATGCATCTTTGATGCTATATTGGTGCTATTTGATGGTGATTTGATGGAAAATTCGTGCTCCAATTGATGTTTGATCATAAGGTGTTTGTACATTTGTTCAAGTCAAGTTTTATGCCTCTAAATGCTGTTTTTGCTGATTTTTACACTGAGGAAATCGATTTCCTTAAGGCTGAAATCGATTTCCTGCTGAGCGTGACTTGTTTTTTTTGAAAACTGCACTATGGAAATCGATTTCCCTCTGCATGAAATCAATTTCCTGCTGGCAGAATGTGGTTTTTTGCCTTTTTTATGCTTGTTTTGGTTCCCTACTTCCTCCACTTCATTAATATCATTGGATCTAGGATGTTGATAGGTTTGAAATGACCTAATCCATAATATTAGATGAATGATATTAATGATAGTGTGAGTTGATTATCTTTTTGTGAATTTTATTCTTCTTCCTCCATTTCATTAATATCATTGGATCTAGGATGTTGATAGGTTTGAAAGAACCAAATCCATAATATTAGATGAATGATATTAATGATAGTGTGAGTTGATTATCTTTATGCATTTTATCTTCTTCTTCTCCTTTTTTTCTTTTGATCGATGAAAGTCTTAATACTTTGAGAATTCTTATGGATTCTTAGTGAAGACTAGATCGTTACCTATTTTCTTTTCGTGCGGTATTGCTTTCGGAAGGCGATCTACATATCGTTCTTCTCGCATACATTAGCACATAAAGTTTTGACCGGCCTCGTTGTAGGGTGATTTCTACATAAATCACTTGGCGATCTGCTTAACATAGCGCAATATTTCGTGTCCCGAATCAAAAAGATCAAACATGGAAGAGAATTGTATGCGGTTGATTTAAGACTTGTGGAGGTTTTTATCGTGTAGTCGCTATGATTTTATCAAGCTTCTGATAAGCCCCATTGACTTTAAATCCGAGTACATCATTCACTCACCATAGATCTTCCTACTAACTTTGATAACATACTTGACAAGTTTCAAGATGGTTATCTTTAACATTTAACAACTAACTTTAATTTCCGCACCTTTATATTACCGCACCTTTATATTACCGCTCTTTATATTACCGCTCTTTATATTTCTCGCCTTATCGCTTTACTTTATCATTTCATCATATTTACTTTCCGCCATTTTTCCTTTGTCCACTTGGACCATACTTTATCTTTTCTTGCTAAAACACTAATAAATAACCAAAATCTAAAAAATACATAAGGCTCTCTTTGGACTATCAGTTACTATCCCTAGCGCTTTGGAGATTCGGACTTATGGACCTAGTACCTCTAGACTCATTCTACTGCTATCCTGTGATTGTTCTGTCTGTCCGGCATTGTTCTGTTGTATGTTTATGCGTGCAGGTATTTCCTTGAAAGCCCTTGATGGTTAATTCCAAGGCACTGATATAAGGATTTTACCCGAAAACAGCCGTTACTCTGCCCAATTTTCGTCAGAATCTTAATGTGCTTAATGAAAAATGGTGCTAAGACAATAAGTTCATCTGGATCCCCAAGTGTTAATGTGTTGGTATTGATAAATCCAAAGGATGGGAAAACTACCTTGGCTCTTAATGTCAAGTGTTGGCTTCTTACTCGGTTAGACCGTTTCTTTCCTTAGCTTTTATTTTATGCATTAGGTTAGCCTCTTCATCTCCTCCCATTCTTAAATTTTCAAAATCTTCTCCCTTTTTCCAAAATATTCTTATGTTTGCAAATATTTTCAAAACTTTTTTTTTCTTAAAAATATCTTTCGCCCTTAGTGGCTTTTCTTCAAAAGTTTAGACACCGTTAATTGTCGAAACGAGTGGTTATACCCCACGATTTTGAAATTGATTGATAATAACGAGATCTTTTCCGCGTGAGAGAGCTAGTGGCATACTCGTTGATTTTATCCGAGTTGGAGCCCTTCTTTCATTTGCGATGCAAAGAACTTGTTTGTTTTTATGCTCAAGATCAATGGCTGAGTATTTCTCTCTAACGACAACAAAGTGTTTATTCGTTTTAAAAACGTTTTTCCTAAAAGCGGAACTACATTAGCTCTGACTTCTCCATTGCACCAAGGAGGTATGTAGGCCCAAAGCTTAACGCTTTGCCGAGCTCATTTTAAAAATAAAACAAACCCTTTTTAGCACACACACACAGATTTTCAAAAAGGTTCCCGTGGAGTACCACGGATATGAGGGGTGCTTTAAACCTTCCCCTCATATAATCAACACCCAAACCTGAGTTCTCTTTCTTGTTTTAAAAACAAAACTTTGGGTTTTACGTTCTTTTCCCTTTTCCTTTGAAAAAATAAAGCGCGGTGGCGATTTCAAAACGGAATATTGATTCGAGTCAATCCCATGGCTTCGATGTCAGATTTTCCCCGCTACAGAAAAATGGCGACTTCACTGGGGACCCAGTTTTAAGTGTGTTAAGCCTATTTTTGTTTGTCTGTGTGTTTTTATCTGTATATATTGCTGTGTGCTTTGTTTGTTTATTTCCTTTTTTTTTTTGGTGCTCGATGGTTCCTCTGAGATGAGATAAAGTCCTAACCCGGACTTTGGTGAGTAACTTGAGATAGGAGGTGGTAAGACCAATAGTCGCATGTCAGGAGCAATCCTTACCATGAGCGTCATATGGTGGAACCCCAATCAGTGGAGGCCTCATGGAAGGTAGTAGAGGTTGTTACGAAACATCGTGATAACGCTATTACTTTCAATAGTGAGTGTCCGTAGAAGCTGAATGACCTAGAACCTTTTTAACCCATCTAAGCCTTTTTAGGATGTAGTGCAGAAACAAGATCAAGTACCAATTTGAGCTTGTTGTCATGCGATACTACGCTCAGACGAGGTCTTTTTAGGCATATTATTGGCGCCCATGAGCAATTGTGCGTGCCGGTAATATCCGATAGAAGATTGAAAACTCTGGGAACCTTTGTAGAACCCGATCGGCAGGTACAAAATTCCTTAGATCATACCTTTTGGGATGGTTAGACCCATGGCTCCATGCTCGTGACGTCGAACCTTTGAACTATGATCTTATGTGACCTTGCATGCTCTTGATTGTGATTGATGCACAAACCATGCATTCATGCATTCATAAAAATGTCTTTCACAATTGGTTTTCAAGGAACTTAGAGGTCTTTCCTTGTAAACATCATAAGTTTCATCAAACTCAATGGATCTTGGGTGTTGATGGGGTAAAAACTCTAATCCACCAAAATGGATGATTGATTTTGATGATAACTTAATCGAAGCTTTAGTCCAATGTTGAGTGTTTACAAGTTAATATCTTAAGTTCCTTGAAACTCAAATAAATAAAAAAACAAATTATTTGCATTGCATGCATCATTCTGCATTTGGTCCTGCTTTCTAAAGAAATTCTCCAGAGCCTTATTTCCTTTCTCCTGGTATCATCAGTACAACACTCTTGCTAAGAAGAAATGGAAAGCATCAAACAAGAGATTCTTGAGCTCCGTGAAGAGGTGGTTACTTTGAAGGCTGGTATGGAGCATCTGACTACTCTAGTTGAGGCTCTAGTTGCTGCCCAAGTCAATCCTCCTATGATGGAAGAAAGGATGGCAAAGGTCTTTCTTGAAACTCTGAACTCGTTCTTTCCCAAGGGGATGGTAGTCAGTACACCTGCTGACTTCCACAGAGAGGTGGATATGAAAGCGCTTCTAGAAAAGGATGTCCGAAAGGAATGTTTGTTTGAAGAAGGTAACTCAGCTGGTAGTGTGAAGAAGTTTGGTAATGACTTTTCAAAGAAGATAATCAGGGGAGGAAACAATCATCATCAACATCAGAATGTTTCCTATGTCATTCCTGTATCCAATTCAGTTCATGCAATCCCAGATTATCAGCAGAGCACTCGTCAACAAGATTCTCCACCGAACGAGCAAAATCAACCTCAAAAGGGGAATTTTGATCCTATCCCCATGACTTACGCAGAATTGTTCCCTGCTCTAGTTCATAAGAATTTGGTTCAGACAAGGTCACCACCTCCAATTCCCGAGAAGATTCCTTGGTGGTACAATGCTAATGTCACTTGTGCTTTTCATCAGAATGCTCCTGGACATGACTTAGATAATTGTTGGCCTCTAAAAAATGAAGTTCAAAGATTAATCCATGCTGGTATTTTGACTTTCCAAGATGTTGGTTATGATGTTCAAGCCAATTCTTTGCCAAAGCATGATTGAATCACTATTGATGGTAGCCTGAAGCTCGAAAGATGTTTCGTTCAGCATATGCCCAGATGGAGAGAGTTTTTCTCAGTTTTTAGTATTCTTATTGATTTCTATTTGTAATATTTCTTGTTTTCCAATGCATTGTTTGCATGTAGAAACTTGTTTATTTTTGAATGTTAATGCTAATGCAATAATAATGTTTGTCTTGAAGTAATCCATTCGCTTCACTCATGTTTATTTGTTTTTATGCATTATGATGCCAATTGCTTTTGCCAAACTCTTGCTTATGCAAAGATTGGAGGGAGGATGATGATCTGAAAACGCAAAATTTCTGGTTGTATGCTTTTGAATAAGACCCTGCTGATGATGTACAGGCATTGTTTCAAATTCCCAAACACCGGAGATATAAGGAAGATAATCCCTTGTTAACCCCTTTGAGCCTTGAAGTAGGAGTTTCTTTTCTAAACGAAAAAACCCTAATTTTAACCTGGGGCAGGGTAGTCTTCAGTTAATTTGACCGAGTGTTCATATTTCAAAAAGGATTGTGCATCCAAAGGTCAAGCATGTCATATCCACATCAATGGTTGGATCATGGAAAACCACAATGGTTATCCCCCACGCATCAAAGGGCATGGAAATGTGAAACCACAATGGTTATCCTCCATACGCCAAGGAGCGAGGCAGTCACAACCCTCTCAACAAGTCAAGACAAAGTCAATATCACATGATTTGTTCAAATCAAAACAATAAAAAAAAAAGAGAAGAAAAAAAAAAGAAGAAGAAAAAAGCTCGCTAAGTCAAAAACTTGAAAACAAGTGACTTAGGCAAAAGTTAGAGCATCCCGCTGGACGACCAATGCAAAAGAATTAGTCCAGGCAAAAGTTAGGGAAAATAAAAAAAAAGAGAAAAGAGTGAAAAGTGAAAAGAAAGGACTACAAAGCAAAAGTCCTCAAAAATGAACAAATCTGTGTGAATACAAAAATGAAGACAAAAGGGTGACTGCTACTCCAAGAAAGCTTCATTAGGTCCTTAATGGCACAAAATCCTTTTGAGAGATGAATACTCATGTTGAGTTAACTGAACATAGGACTGGAGAACATCACGAAGTCGGGGTGGGCTAAATAAACTTTGAGCCTAAAAATCTTTTTTTCTGAAAACCGTGAACCAGGCCACATTACAACCCTCAAAAGTCCTAATTGAAGCAGGGTTTATTTCGAAAGCATACTTAAACAAGAAAGCGTTCCTGACTCCTATCGGTTATGCTGAAAACTTGTGTTGGTATCATATGCATACAAAACTCAATGTCATTCCTTAACCAGTGATTCATTCACAAGGTTTTGTGACATCTTTTCAATAAAACTTCAAGACTTACATAATTGTTGCATTTTCATTATCATTCTCAGAATAAACATTTTTCTGCTTGTAAACATTTGTTTGACATCCAGGAAGTTTACATCTGATCATCAGTAGAAAACTAAAACATTGCCAGGGGCATGTTGTTTTCCCAGTATAATGCTTTTTGCAAGTTTGATTACCATCATGGGGCAAAGCTCGAAGACTTTGTCAAGTAAAAAAATGTGCCAAGTTTAGTCAATCTGGGGCAGCTACGTCGAGATTTGACAAATCTCTCCAAGAATCTGTTGATCTGGGGCAGATTATTCCAAGTCTTCATGATGCCAAGGATCTCTGTGAACCTTTTTGAGGTAGTTTCCTCTCATAGACTATGTAGTCGGGGGCAAGTTTTGAATCAGAAGTTACCTTGATCACCTCATTAGCTTGAAGTACAAAGGTTGTTGCCATGATTAGTCCAGAGTATGTCACTCTCTACCAAGAAGTTTTGAGACAATGGTTGACTGTTGGGTTTTCTTTCTCACCTTGTGTTGAGTTTTGAACTAAAATCCCCCGCATGTTAACTTGTTTGCTTTGATGTTAACTTCTTATTTCCTCTGCAAGTTCAGAATGGAGATTTTCTCCAAAGAAATTTTCTCTGATTCCCCATAATAGAGCTTGATGTGTTGTCTAATCTTTTTGATAAGAAGAAGATAATCTGTAAATTCCTCACAGAGATTGATTAATCCCCAGTTGAGTTTATTCCTCAAGGGGCAAAGCTTTGTTTGACCGTTTCTATCCAGTTTGTTCTTGGAGTTGAACTTTGGTCTCTTGCAATACTATTTTGAACCTCTCTAGGCTGGGAAACCTAGATTGAGAAGGCATTTATTTTGCACCTCTTGAGGATTTCTTCTTTCCTCAACAATGGAAAATTCATTTGTGATTGATGTTCTTATCAGAGACTGAAATATTTTCCAGCAGTGTTGTTATTGCACTCCCAGGGAATTTGTGCTTGAAAGCAAGGGGCAGGTTTTGACTTTGAGCAACTTGTGTTATCCCCATCATGTTTTGGTTGACAACAAATGGAAGCCTCTTTATTTGAGCAAGTTTGTATGTCTCCACATATTAATCTTATCTTCAAAGCAAGTAATAATCTCTCAGGCTTTATGAACTTCTTGATTCCAAATGGAAGAAGCTCAGCAAATGGTAAGTCACTTCAGTGTAAGTGACAGTTTGCATCCAAATGGAAGAAGCTCAGCAAATGGTAGGTCCCTTCATCAGAAGTGACAGTTTGCATCCAGTTCCTTTTTTCAAGCCATGTCCTTGATTAAAGAAGAAGTTGATCCCTATTCTTAGCGGCAGCTTATTATTCTCAGCAGCTTATCGTCAACCATTGAGGCGGTAATTCAATTTTCTTCTACCTTCAACCATTGAGTTGGTAGCTTATCGTCAACTATTGAGGCGGTAATTCAATTTGCTTCTACCTTCGACTATTGAGTTGGTAGCTTATCGTCAACTATTGAGGCGATGATTCAATTTTCTCTACCTTCGACTGTTGAGTTGGTAGCTTATCGTCAACTATTGAGGCGGTAATTCAATTTGCTTCTACCTTCGACTATTGAGTTGGTAGCCTATCGTCAACCATTGAGGCGGTAATTCAATTTTCTTCTACCATCAACTATTGAGTTGGTAGTTTATCGTCAACCATTGAGGCGGTAATTCAATTTCCTTCTACCTTCAACTATTGAGTTGGTAGTTTATCGTCAACCATTGAGGCGGTAATTCAATCTTTCTCTACCTTCGACTATTGAGTTGGTAGTTTATCGTCAACCATTGAGGCGGTAATTCAATTTTCTTCTACCTTCAACTATTGAGTTGGTAGTTTATCGTCAACCATTGAGGCGGTAATTCAATTTTCGTCTACCTTCGACTATTGAGTTGGTAGCCTATCGTCAACTATTGAGGCGGTAATTCAATTTGCTTCTACCTTCAACTATTGAGTTGGTAGCCTATCGTCAACTATTGAGGCGGTAATTCAATTTTCGTCTACCTTCGACTATTGAGTTGGTAGCCTATTGTCAACTATTGAGGCGGTAATTCAATTTGCTTCTACCTTCAACTATTGAGTTGGTAGTTTATCGTCAACCATTGAGGCGGCAATTCAAATTTCTCTACCTTCAACTATTGAGTTGGTAGTTTATCGTCAACCATTGAGGCGGCAATTCAAATTTCTCTACCTTCAACTATTGAGTTGGTAGCTTATCGTCAACCATTGAGGCGGTAATTCGATTTGCTTCTACCTTCAACTATTGAGTTGGTAGCTTTTCGTCAACTATCGAGGCGGTGATTCAATTTTCTTCTACCTTCAACTGTTGAGTTGGTAGCTTACCTTCAGTGGAACGTTGGTATATGTTATCGTCAGCGGTACAGCGGTACATCTCTTCATATCATCAGTAGTACGACGGTGTGTTTTCTGTCAACGGAAGATTGGCATTCTGATTCAGGATGCATACTTTCTCATCCCCAGTGAAAGAGGATGCTATAACCTCTCTGACGCGAAGTGTTTTCCCCAGAGAAGTTTCTTTTCCCACCAAAGTTCCGTCTCTCCAACAAAGTCTTGCCTTCCCCAGTGGAATTTCTGCTTGCAAGACATTTGTTTCCCCAGCGGAGTTATAACAAGACATTTGTTTTCCCCAGTGGATCACCTGTTACTCCCCAGTGTTGTCATGCTTTATTATCATCACATGCATTCATTAACATTGCATTGCATCTTAGGATCAAAAATTGTGTCTTATATATTTAAGTCTCTTCGATTTTGTCAAAACGAAGATTTCCAATCATCGTATCTCCAAATCGAAGAAACTTAAATAGGGGCATCTGTCATACCCCAATTTTTGACCCTAAGATCCTATATCATTCATATCCAAATCACTAATCAAGAGCTTCACTTGGAAGTTTTGTTTATGGTGTTGCACTCACCTCATCAATAAGAGGGACCATCAAGCACCAATGATTGTTTACCTTATATGCATATTATACTAACCCAAATACCAAAAATATTGCTTTGTTTCTTTGTAGGCTTTTGTTTTGTAGGTACCAAGCCAAGACATGCAATAAACAAGGCATTTTTCACTTTTCTGACTGATGAAATCGATTTCCCTACTGGGTAAATCGATTTCCCTGCAGCAATCTTCACCAAAATCACATTCTGGACAGCATGAAATCGATTTCCCTCCTGGGTAAATCGATTTCCCTAGTGTATTTTGCGCCAATTTCTCTTCTGGAACAGAGTGAAATCGATTTCACTCCTAGGGAAATCGATTTCCTTAAGGCGAAATTCAAAAAATATAAGGAGGGAAGCTTGACATCATTTTGGCACCTTTTTCTTTGATCATTTTACCAATTTTCCACCTCATCAAAATTAATCCCTTCATTAAATCCACTTAAACCTCATTTTACCATTTCTTACCATTTAATTTCCACTTTAATCACCAATTAAACACAAGCTAATTACCAAATGCAAAAAGACCAAACTACCACTACTCTTGATCTCATCCTATAAATAGAGCCCTCTACTCTCTCATTTCTCAAGCTTTTGAGAGCCAAAAAACCTCTTGCAATTTCTCTCCTCATTCCTACCAAATTCACCCAAGCTCTTCATTCTTTCATAAAGTTTGTGAGTTACATCTTGAACCTCACAAACTTTGAGCTAAACCACCATCCATTTCATTTTTTTTCTTCAATTGTTGAGAGATCAAGATTTGTGTTGGTGATTCTTGAAGTAGATCCAAGTTTTGTTCAAGATTTGGTAAATTTTCTTCATCCTTTTTGTATATCATGATGTAGATCTTTGTTGCTTGTGTGTGATGCATCTTTGATGCTATATTGGTGCTATTTGATGGTGATTTGATGGAAAATTCGTGCTCCAATTGATGTTTGATCATAAGGTGTTTGTACATTTGTTCAAGTCAAGTTTTATGCCTCTAAATGCTGTTTTTGCTGATTTTTACACTGAGGAAATCGATTTCCTTAAGGCTGAAATCGATTTCCTGCTGAGCGTGACTTGTTTTTTTTGAAAACTGCACTATGGAAATCGATTTCCCTCTGCATGAAATCGATTTCCTGCTGGCAGAATGTGGTTTTTTGCCTTTTTTATGCTTGTTTTGGTTCCCTACTTCCTCCACTTCATTAATATCATTGGATCTAGGATGTTGATAGGTTTGAAATGACCTAATCCATAATATTAGATGAATGATATTAATGATAGTGTGAGTTGATTATCTTTTTGTGAATTTTATTCTTCTTCCTCCATTTCATTAATATCATTGGATCTAGGATGTTGATAGGTTTGAAAGAACCAAATCCATAATATTAGATGAATGATATTAATGATAGTGTGAGTTGATTATCTTTATGCATTTTATCTTCTTCTTCTCCTTTTTTTCTTTTGATCGATGAAAGTCTTAATACTTTGAGAATTCTTATGGATTCTTAGTGAAGACTAGATCGTTACCTATTTTCTTTTCGTGCGGTATTGCTTTCGGAAGGCGATCTACATATCGTTCTTCTCGCATACATTAGCACATAAAGTTTTGACCGGCCTCGTTGTAGGGTGATTTCTACATAAATCACTTGGCGATCTGCTTAACATAGCGTAATATTTCGTGTCCCGAATCAAAAAGATCAAACATGGAAGAGAATTGTATGCGGTTGATTTAAGACTTGTGGAGGTTTTTATCGTGTAGTCGCTATGATTTTATCAAGCTTCTGATAAGCCCCATTGACTTTAAATCCGAGTACATCATTCACTCACCATAGATCTTCCTACTAACTTTGATAACATACTTGACAAGTTTCAAGATGGTTATCTTTAACATTTAACAACTAACTTTAATTTCCGCACCTTTATATTACCGCACCTTTATATTACCGCTCTTTATATTACCGCTCTTTATATTTCTCGCCTTATCGCTTTACTTTATCATTTCATCATATTTACTTTCCGCCATTTTTCCTTTGTCCACTTGGACCATACTTTATCTTTTCTTGCTAAAACACTAATAAATAACCAAAATCTAAAAAATACATAAGGCTCTCTTTGGACTATCAGTTACTATCCCTAGCGCTTTGGAGATTCGGACTTATGGACCTAGTACCTCTAGACTCATTCTACTGCTATCCTGTGATTGTTCTGTCTGTCCGGCATTGTTCTGTTGTATGTTTATGCGTGCAGGTATTTCCTTGAAAGCCCTTGATGGTTAATTCCAAGGCACTGATATAAGGATTTTACCCGAAAACAGCCGTTACTCTGCCCAATTTTCGTCAGAATCTTAATGTGCTTAATGAAAAATGGTGCTAAGACAATAAGTTCATCTGGATCCCCAAGTGTTAATGTGTTGGTATTGATAAATCCAAAGGATGGGAAAACTACCTTGGCTCTTAATGTCAAGTGTTGGCTTCTTACTCGGTTAGACCGTTTCTTTCCTTAGCTTTTATTTTATGCATTAGGTTAGCCTCTTCATCTCCTCCCATTCTTAAATTTTCAAAATCTTCTCCCTTTTTCCAAAATATTCTTATGTTTGCAAATCTTTTCAAAACTTTTTTTTTCTTAAAAATATCTTTCGCCCTTAGTGGCTTTTCTTCAAAAGTTTAGACACCGTTAATTGTCGAAACGAGTGGTTATACCCCACGATTTTGAAATTGATTGATAATAACGAGATCTTTTCCGCGTGAGAGAGCTAGTGGCATACTCGTTGATTTTATCCGAGTTGGAGCCCTTCTTTCATTTGCGATGCAAAGAACTTGTTTGTTTTTATGCTCAAGATCAATGGCTGAGTATTTCTCTCTAACGACAACAAAGTGTTTATTCGTTTTAAAAACGTTTTTCCTAAAAGCGGAACTACATTAGCTCTGACTTCTCCATTGCACCAAGGAGGTATGTAGGCCCAAAGCTTAACGCTTTGCCGAGCTCATTTTAAAAATAAAACAAACCCTTTTTAGCACACACACACAGATTTTCAAAAAGGTTCCCGTGGAGTACCACGGATATGAGGGGTGCTTTAAACCTTCCCCTCATATAATCAACACCCAAACCTGAGTTCTCTTTCTTGTTTTAAAAACAAAACTTTGGGTTTTACGTTCTTTTCCCTTTTCCTTTGAAAAAATAAAGCGCGGTGGCGATTTCAAAACGGAATATTGATTCGAGTCAATCCCATGGCTTCGATGTCAGAT
Organism: Vicia villosa; assembly: GCF_029867415.1. Lineage (NCBI taxonomy): Eukaryota > Viridiplantae > Streptophyta > Magnoliopsida > Fabales > Fabaceae > Vicia > Vicia villosa. The sequence continues at coordinate 39,951,769 of NC_081184.1, read as the reverse complement.
TTTCCCCGCTACAGATAGATTTTAGGTTTTTTAGAGTTTAATTTGTAGTTTCTTTTAGGAAAATTCCTTCATTAAAAACTCATAAAAAATAGTAGTTTTAGTTTAATTTTGCATTAATGCCTGAATTGTTTTTGTGCTATGTTCATGTTATTTTTATATAATTGTTGTGTGATTTTGTTGCTTAGATTTTGGCCATATTTTTGGTCTATCTTGTTAATACCATTTTAATGCTCCTTTTAGAATTTAGTCACCATGTTAACATTAGACTTAGATTAGAACAACAATTAGGCTAGTGAATAGGTTAGTCTCCCTTGCATTCTTTTTCCTTTCAACTTTTAAAATACCTAATAAATAGAAGATGCGAATCACACGTTACTAATAGTGAGAGAGAAGTGAGTGGGATTTATTCCCTAATCTGTTTCTCAATCACTTAGTGGGAGAGAAATGAGTGGGATTCATTCCCTAATCTGTTTCTCGATCCCTATATAACGGAAGAGAAATGAGTGGGATTCATTCTCTAATCTGTTTCTCTACCGTTATACACTTTTATGTGATTCAAATCGCAAACAAATTCCCCTAAAAAAACACCCAACAAAAAACACTTAAAACACCTAATAATGGTTCAAAATTAAAACAAAGTAGAGAAAGTGGTGAGTGGCCCGGTATTGGGAACTGTTCATCACTCATCTACCTTAAAAGACACAAACCAAATCCTTTCTTTTTCTTTTATCTTGTTGGCACCTAAGGGCAATGTTATTTCCGCTCGAACGCATCGTAGGTCGATCCTTTATGCAAGAGCGCGAACGTTAACTCCGCCCAACTAAAAAACACAAAACAAACAGAAAACATGTGAGCCGAGCTACGGTAACTCTGATTCCTAAAAAGGTTACGTAGGCAGCGGGGTAGGGCCCGTGCGAGTACAATTCTTTCTTTTCCCTACATTTTGCATTCATTCGCATATAGACATAGATATAGTGTACACCCTTTAGATAGAAACAAGCATAGGTGGATACCGTCGAGTACGATGGGCGTGAGGGGTGCTAATACCTTCCCCTTGCGTAACCGACTCCCGTACCTTGATTCTCTGGTCGAAAGACCTTGTTTCTTATTCTGAGTTAGGTAATCTGGTATTCCTTTCCCTTATGGGATAAATATATTAGTGGCGACTCTGTTCATTTTTCGCGAGCGTGCGACAAACCATGTATATGCATTCTTCGTCAAGGAGTTAGAAAAATATTTCATTTTCAAATTTTCATTATCGCCTAGATCCCCTGCCTCTAATTTATTTCGAGTGACGTGCTCGACAATGGATTAATTAGTGTCTCCTGTAAACTTAGTGAACTTCAAGATTTTCCAACCTCCGGGATATTCAGTTTGCAACATATATTCCGATAACGCGCAGACAAAATTTGGCATGTGTAAACCAACATTAAGGCCATTTTAGGCCATAATCTGCTCGACCACGTGGCTTTTGTATTTCCCCCACCGCCCAAAATTATTTTGTTGGGCATTTCTAACTACTTGATCTGTATCCTAATTTCTATTAACCAAAACTACCTCTAGTCCATGTTGACCTACATTGTCCCCATCTACCCTTGGTTTGGGTTGTTCGACCTATTGGGAACAACTTGATGCTTCCTTTGCCCATTAGGAATCCATTCATCACTTGGAACTCCTAGGCTTCGAACTTGGCTAACATCTTGGAGCACCAAAGAAGTCAGCAATTTGACACATCTCCTGAGTTAATTATTGGTAAATATGATTTGTGTTTTAAATAAAAGGATTAAACACAATGCCTATTTTTTGTGTAAGCATATTAACCATTTCATGATTACTCTCATCTATTTGTTTCCTCATAGACTGGAAGGAACTAGTGGTTAAGGGTGGCATAACTCGAGGGACATATACTTACCCTCTTTATGGTTATACCATTCGACTAGGAATTCTTATATCAGAACCTGGTGCTAATTAGGGATGAAGAGACGACGCAATTGGCATGACATTATATGCATATGTTGATGCATTAGTTTGTAGATTTGCCATCATTACAATTGACATGCTATAAGGATAATCCCTACTACTAGGGGGTAACGTAAAGCTTGGGAGAAAAGAAGGCATAGGATCTCCCAATACTGATTGTGTGACCCTAGGGGTAGTTGGATTACTCACTGAATGTCATGGGGAAGCCACCATATCTGGTGATATCGTCGAGACTGATATCTGACTAATAGCATGAGGAATTAATCCAAATGGTTTTTAAATTCCATGTACTACCTGTAACACCCCTAAATCTATACTACATAATAAAGCATACAATTGCATAATTCAGAGTAAATAAGCATGCATCACATGAGGGCGTTACACACACATTCAATAAACAACACTTTAACATGCAATGGTCATATTCACGTAACACGAAATTGAAAAGATTTAAAAAGAACATGCAAAGCCACAACATAATAATTATCTCATCAATAAAATGATAAACTTGGATGATTCTCATACATAATCCAGAATATCATAATATCTTGGCTCAAGGCCACACATCAAAATATAACATATCCAATTAGGAAATTATATATGAGTAAAACAATATCTCATAGCATCAAGTCAAAACAATAAAACTCAAAATCCCATGTGTTACATTGACTAGAGCACGACAAGAATACCTAGTCAAGACACACTATAAGAGTGCTATACTCCCAAGCTAAATCTCCTCTGAATCACCGCTACTCTTCGGAACCTGCGCGATATCGCAATGAATATCATTCAAACAGAAGGGTGAGAATTCAAATCATTATAGATAAACATAATAATAGGAAATGCATCAATACAACATCAATACATTCCAAGAATTCACCACTCTTCGCATAAACATGCATCATATATAATTCATCAAGATTTACATGTTTAACGCATTCGACAAAGTTCCGCAATTCAAGTAATCATATACAATTACTATAATCCTCAATTGCATACAATTATGAAATTACAATTCAAGTATAAAATTCATATCACAACATCCACATATATGCATATCAACCAACATCATATCCACACAATCATATCACATAAATCACACAACATTAACAATTCACACCGACACGTGAGACTCAAGTGTGACTCAATGCGCTGTGCATGTGGATCCCTCCGTTATCATTTTCGACAAGCCGATTGTCCATCTCTTAGACTAGATAACCACCTCTAAAGCTCCATTTGGCGTTAAGCTTTCAAACCCCATCCGGCGTATGGTTTGGGACAAGAAAATAATCCTGACAAGATTACCCGACATTGACTCTTTCAAAGACTCATGCTAGTGGTAGTATGCAACAAAACAAGACTTATGCAAATAAGACGATCTCAACCTCTTAAACTACATAATCACATTCTCTTCCAACATTGCACAACATACACAATTCAATCACGTATTCAAGCATAGCATAACATGTATTGCATCATTATTCATCAATTCACATCATAACACATATATATAATTCAAGTATCGTGTTTATCATGTAAATTCAACCATATACCATCCAATACATGCCAAATAATTAATCAAAACTCATGATAATTATTCATAAATCAATAAAGAGCAAGTCCCCAAGTCAATTCAAGAAAAATAGAAATATTTTACTCCTAGCACATCCGCGTTACGCGCCACAGGGCCCGCACGACGCGCGCTACCTTCTGCCAAAGGGTTGCACAGTTTTCAAAAGCGCGTTACGCACGCTCCACCGCATGATGCGCCCTCTACGAATTCTACAGAAATGCTGCTGCGTTGACAACAACCCATTTTTCCCCTATTTCACCCGAAATCAGTTCCAGTTCAGATTTTATCACGAATTTCATGCTTATAGCACATATATAACACATATAATCAATGATAAACATCCAAACATAACTCATAAATCAGTTCTATGGATTCTATCATAATCTCCAATTCATATGCTATTTTTATACCCATTCATAAAATCATACATAGAATCATTAATATAAGTTAGATTTCACATAATTTAGGGATTAACATACCAATTTCAAGACAACATTCAAGAAATAGTAAACTACAAATTCCAAATCATGCATTTACTAACCCAACATTCATTATCCAATTATATCTACCTATAATCACTTGGATTCACACCCTTACTTTGAATCTATAGTCTTTCTTCTTCAAGAATCTCCCTCCTTTCTCTTTTCTTCTCTCCTAGCCTCTTTTATCCTCTTTTCTCTCTTCTTTTCTAAGTTAAGGTTTTCTAACATAATACTCTTACTAGCTCTATTTAGCTAAATTGGCTTACCCACCCAATTCTTTATTCTAATTAATTAGGCCCATTACTAGATATTTACTAGTCCCCTTAATTAATTAAATACCACACATATTCAAACAATCACCAAAACACAACAATTAATTAATTATCACATAAATAATAATTAATAAAAATAAACACCTAATAAATATACAGAAATAAAAATCGGGTTGTTACAACTCTCCTCCGCTTAAAAGATTTTAGTCCTCGAAATTTACCTCAAACAAACAAATCGGGATAAAAATCTTTCATCTTGCTTTCAAGCTCCCACGTCACATTTCTTCCATCCGGTCCACCCCAAACGACCTTCACCAAAATGATTTCCTTGCCTCGAAGTTGTTTCACCTCTCTATTTTCTATCTGCATAGGTAATGTCTCCACGTTCAAATTATCTCTAACCTCAACATAATCTAATTGGACAACATGCGAAGGATCCGCAATATATCTCCTCAACTTAGACACGTGAAATACATCATGAAGATTATCAAGTGACGGCGGTAACGCAATCCGATATGCCACCTCACCTACTCTTTTGGTAATCTGATATGGACCAATAAAATGCGCCATTAACTTACGTGACTTCAAAGCTCTACCAACACCCGTTACCAGAGTGACTCTCAAAAATACATGATCATCCTTTTCAAATTCAAGTGCTTTTCTCCTCTTATCATGGTAACTCTTCTGAAGACTCTGAGAAATCTTCATCTTCTCTCTAATTAACTTAATCTTATCAGTAGTCTAATGAACGATCTCAGGTCTAACCACAACACTCTCTCCAGATTCATACCAACATAAAGGAGTCCTACATCTTCGACAATACAAAGCTTTAAAAGGTGCCATACCAATACTCGAATGGAAACTACTGTTATAAGTAAACTTAATCAATAGTAAATAACTGTCCCAAGAACCTCCTTGTTCCAAAACATAAGCCCTCAAAAGATCCTCAAGGGACTGAATTGTCCTCTCAGTATGACCATCAGTTTGCGGATGATACGCCGAACTCAAATGCAACTTAGTACCCAAAGCACTTTGCAAACCTTCCCAAAATCTAGAAGTGAACCTAAGTTCTCTATCCGAAACAATACTCAATGAAATACCATGCAAACTCACGATCTTCTCAATATACAACTTTTCAAGTTTCTCCATCGGATAATCCATCCTCATCGGAATAATGTGAGCAGATTTCATCAATCTATCCACAATAACCCAAATCGCTTCACAATTACTCGACGTTCTTGGCAAACCCGAAACAAAATCCATAGAAATGCTATCCCAGTTCCACTCAGGAATGGATAACGGCTGCATCAACCAGAAGGTTTCTGATGTTCAATCTTTGACTTCTAACATGTCAAGCATGATTACACAAATTCCATAATATCCTTCTTCATACCTTGCCACCAAAATAATCTTCTCAAATCTCGATACATTTTAGTAGCTTCAGGATGAATACTCAAACCACTTCGATGCCTTTCATCTAAAATCCTCTTCTTTAAATCTGAAACATCAGGAATACAAACGCGATCACGACATCTCATGACACCATTCTCATCAATTCGAAAATCACCATTTTTTCCTTGATTAATCAATGTCATCTTGTCAATCAATTTCAAATCTGATTTCTGACCTTCTCTAATATCATCAAGGATATCACAAGTAAGCTTCAACATACCAAGCTTAACACATGAAGAAGTCACTTCACAAACTAAACTCAAATCTCGAAATTGTTCCAACAATTCCAATTCTCGCATCATTAACATCGACATGTGCAACGATTTCCTGCTTAATGCAACAGCTACAACATTCGCCTTTCCAGGATGGTAATTCAAATCAAAATCATAATCTTTCAAGAATTCCAACCATCTTATTTGCCTCATATTCAATTCTTTCTGGTCAAAAAAATACTTCAAACTCTTGTAATCATTATACACATCGAATCTAGACCCAAACAAATAATGCCTCCAAAGTTTCAAAACAAAAACAACAACGGCCAACTCTAAATCACGCGTCGGATAATTCCTCTCATGAATCTTAAGTTTCCTCGAAGCATAAGCTACCACTTGTCCTTTTTGCATCAGCACACCTCCCAAACCCATCAAAAAAGCATCGCAATACACAACAAACGGTTCCAAAGGATCCGACAAAATCAAAATAGCAGCGGTTGTCAATCTTCTCTTAAGCTCTTGGACATTAGATTCACATTGTGAAGTCTAAATAAAAGCTTGACGCTTCCTAGTCAATTGCGTCAACGACAAGGACAACTTAGAAAATCCCTCAATGAACTTCCTATAATAACCAGCCAAACCAAGAAAACTTCTAATCTCAGAAACAGACTTCGGAGCTTCCCATTGAGATATAGCCTCAATCTTCGACGCATCAACGAAAATACGTCCACTCGAAATCACATGCCCAAGGAAACTCACTTCCTTCAACCAAAAATCACACTTAGAAAGCTTCACATACAACCTCTTCTCTTTCAACACCGATAACACAATCCTCAAATGTTCAACATGATCATCTTCACTCTTAGAGTAGATCAATATATCATCGATGAACACAACCACAACCTTATCAAGATATTCATGAAAAATCCTGTTCATATATTCCATAAACACACCAGGTGCATTGGTCACACCAAAAGGCATAACAAAATATTCATAGTGTTCATACCTTGTTCTAAAAGTAGTTTTCTGAATATCCTTCGCCTTCACACGAATCTGATGATACCCATATCTCAAATTTATCTTACTGAACACGCATGCACCCACCAATTGATCCAACAAATCATCAATCCTCGGATGTGGATACTTATTCCTAATCGTCACTTTGTTCAATTGTCTATAATCAACACAAAGCCTCATAGAACCTTTCTTCTTCTTAACCAACAAAACAGGCGCACCCCACGGTGACACACTCGGATGAGTAAACTTCTACTCAAGCAAATCCTCAAGTTGACTCTTCAACTCTTTCAACTCAGAAGCTGACATCTGATACGGAGCCATCGATACATGACTAATTCCAAGAATTAAATCAAACATAAACTCCACTTCATGTTCTGGCGGTAAATCACTTACATCTTCAGGAAATACCTCTTCAAACTCACGAACTATTGGCAATTCCTCAATCGTTTTCTTCTCATGAACATCTAAGGTGGCCAAAAACATAAACAACACTGCACCATCTTGCACAGATTCACCCACTTGCTTGGCAGACAAAAACACATCTTCCTTATCACCAGTTTCAGGTAAGATAACTGTCTTATCAAAACAGTTGATATAAACCCAATTGAACTCCAACCAGTTCATACCCAAAATCACATCAAGTTGCTCTAATGGAATACAAACTAAATCAATTACGAAATCTCTACCAAAGATACTTAATGGACAATTCAATCACAAAAAAAACAGTAGACACAAAACACATAACAGGTGTATCAATAACCATACTTCTACACATATCAGACAACACAAGATTTAATCTCATAGCACAATTCAAATAAATGAAAGAATGTGTTGCACCATTATCAATAATAGCAATCAAAGGTGTACCATTAATAAAGCACGTACCTCTGATTAGCCTATCATCAGTAGTGGTCTCAGCACCAGATAATGCAAACACTTCCCCTTTCACTTGCTCCTTCTTCAGTTTGTCACACTTGGTACTAATGTGCCATTGCTCACCACAGTTGTAATAAGCCACATTCGAACCAACTCCACACCTATTAGCCTTGTGATCCGCCTTGCCACACTTGAAACATGTCACTTCAACCTTTGCACAATCCAAAACACGATGTCCTTCAACACCACATTTGAAGCACTTAATCGGAGTAGAAGCTCCTCCCCCACTTGATTTCTTGCCAAAACCAGATTGTTTCTTCTTAACATCGTATGGCTTCCCACAGAATTTCCTTTTGCCTTTCTTATCATTCAAAGACTTGTAGTATGAACTACTCTCCCTAATATCCTCATCATATATCCGACTCTTGTTAACCAACTCCGCAAAACGAGTAATATGTTGGTAACCAATAGCCTTCTTGATATCAGGTCACAAACCATTCACAAACTTCAAACACTTAGACCTCTCTGCATTCATAGTATTATAATGGGGACAATACTTGATCAACTCTTGGAATCTCGCAGTACACCCCGCTACGGTACCATTACCTTGCTTCAACTCAAGGAATTCCACTTCTTTCTTTCCACGAACATCTTTTGGAAAATAGTTCTCCAAAAATGCATCATAGAAAAGATCCCAAGTAATCACAGTACCCTCTTCATCAAATCTCTAAGCAGTGTTTCCCTACCAATCATCAGCTTCCTTCTCGAGCATGTGGGTATCAAGTTGCACCTTCTGTGCATCAGTACAATTCATAACCCGAAAGATCTTCTCAATCGCCTTCAACCAAGCTTGTGCCTGATCCGGTTCATGCTCTCCCTTAAAGATAGGCGGATTGTTCCTTTGGAACTTCCCCAAAGCACAAAACTCATCATCATCACCATTCCGATTACCAACATTCACCTGAGGAAGTTGACCAAGAGATCCAGCCAACGTCCTCAACGCATCAGCAATGGCATCGTCATTCCTTCTGTAACCATCGTCCTAAGGTATACAAACAACCAGACAGACAGTATCGATCGTGTCAGATACACAAATCCAATACAGCAGGGATAGGAAAACATAAATAACCTGGCCGACTGACCGACCGTGCTCTGATACCACTATGTAACACCCCCAAATCTATACTACATAATAAAGCATACAATTGCATAATTCAGAGTAAATAAGCATGCATCACATGAGGGTGTTACACACAATTTCAACAAACAACACTTTAACATGCAATGGTCACATTCATGTAACACAGAATTGAAAAGATTTAAAATGAACATGCAAAGTCACAGCGGAATAATTATCTCATCAATAAAATGGTAAACTCGGATGATTCTCATACATCAAGGCCACACATCAAAATATAACATATCCAATTAGGAAATTACATATGAGTAAAACAATATCTCATAGCATCAAGTCAAAACAATAAAACCCAAAATCCCATATGTGTTACATTAACCAGATCACGACAAGAATACCTAGTCAAGACACACTATAAGAGTGCTATACTCCCAAGCTAAAGCTCCTCCGAATCACCACTACTCTTCGGAACCTGCGCGATATCGCAATGAACATCATTCAATACATGCCAAATAATTAATCAAAACTCATGATAATTATTCATAAATCAATAAAGAGCAAGTCCCCAAGTCAATTCAAGAAAAATAGAAATATTTTACTCCTAGCACATCCGCGTTACGCGCCACAGGGTCCGCGCGATGCGCGCTACCTTCTGACAAAGGGCTGCACAGTTTTCAACAGCGCGCTACGCACGCTACACCGCATGATGCGCTCTCTACGAATTCTACAGAAATGCTGCTGCGTTGACAACAACCCATTTTTCTCCTATTTCACCGAAAGTCAGTTCCAGTTCAGATTTTATCATGAATTTCATGCTTATAGCACATATATAACACATATAATCAATGATAAACATCCAAACATAACTCATAAATCAATTCTATGGATTCTATCATAATCTCCGATTCATATGCTATTTTTATACCCATTCATAAAATCATACATAGAATCATTAATACAAGTTAGATTTCACATAATTAAGGGATTAACATACCAATTTCAAGACAACATTTAAGAAATAGTAAACTACCCATTCCAAATCATGCATTTACTAACCCAACATTCATTATCCAATTATATCTACCTATAATCACATGGATTCACACCCTTACTTTGAATCTATAGTCTTTCTTCTTCAAGAATCTCCCTCCTGTCTCTTTTCTTCTCTCCTAGCCTCTTTTATCCTCTTTTCTCTCTTCTTTTCTAAGTTAAGGTTTTCTAACATAATACTCTTACTAGCTCTATTTAGCTAAATTGGCTTACCCACCCAATTCTTTATTCTAATTAATTAGGCCCATTACTAGATATTTACTAGTCCCCTTAATTAATTAAATACCACACATATTCAAACAATCACCAAAACACAACAATTAATTAATTATCACATAAATAATAATTAATAAAAATAAACACCTAATAAATAAATACGGAAATAAAAATCGGGTTGTTACAAACGCTCAAGACACTGCCATTAGTGATCCTCGTGAAACCTAAATAACTTTCATTATAAAAGCATTCTGAATATAAAAAATTGATAATACAATATCATGAAGTGCTTGAAACTATTATTCACTTTAAGATTTGCAAGAGTCTTTGTCATGAAGAGTTCTCTATGATGGATTGCAGGAGCAGAAAATTATTTGGGTTTAAGGTTTTTGTTTTCTTAAATATTTGTATGAACATAAAATTATTTATTTATCTAACCCTTTTTTTGTTTATATCAGAAACAAATGCAAGGAAAAGTAACTAAAAACATATTGGAACCCAACATTTCTACCCTATAATTATATGATTTGAAGATCTAGAATCTATATCAAGGGGAAATTAATTTACCTAACCCTTTTTTTGTTGGGAGAAAAGAGTTTCCCATCATTTGATCTTGTCCAAAATGTCAAGGAATTAAAGATCCAATATATGATCTTCATGGACAATCAATTAGTTTGTAAACAAATTATTTTATCAATGTTATATGTAACGAGTTCTATTAAAAAAATTAACAACCCCTCAGTTTACCTGATAAACCGAGATAAAAAAGCGCTACTTTTGTAAATAATAAAAGTGCAGAAGTCGGGGTTTGAACCTAGAAGCCGAGGTGATAAGGCTTTACTTTTTATGACGACCTTAGTTACCTCGCTTCTATTGCCGAGATTAAATATGTTTCGTTTCCGACGTTAGATGCGTTATTTGTAGTAGTGTTTTGTTGTAGGCCATGTGTATTACCCCACAACGTTTCATTCTGACGATGCAATTCCTCCATAATCGTCAACTTTTCTACTATGGAAGCTTAGTCATCGTCGTGGTGATGATGGTTGTTTTTACTAGTAGTCATCCTTGTTAGGGGTGTTCGCGGTGCGGTTTGGGCGGTTTTGACGTAAAAAATCATCCGAACGGCAAGAGGAAAAAGTGTGCGGTTCGATTTGGTTTGTTTGACTTTTAAAAATAAAACCGAACCAAACCAAACCAATGCGGTTTGGATTGGTTCGGTTTTTTTTTACAAAATTTATTGAGCCATACATACACATATTGATGACAACATAACTTTTTATTTAGTCATTTATGAGCTATCAAATAACAACAAAATTCATCATATTTGGATAACAACTTTTCATGTATATACAAAAATATTATTAGATAAAAGTGGAATAAAAACCATAAAATAGTAGCATAAAATAATATCAAAAAGATTATAATGAAATAGACAAAAAATGAGATGAAATATTAGAGAAGATGAAAACGAATGAGCAGAAGAGATGCGATTAGATAAGAAGAGGAACATTAAAAACATAATTAGAAGAGAGAACAGTAGAACACAAATAATAAGAGGAAAAAAATGAACTTAAGAGAGAGAGAGCGAGAGAGAGAGAGAGAGACTAGAATAGAAGATGAGAAGAAGGTGTAATACCGCTAGGAGAGATTTGAGAAGACTTAAACTGAAACCTTAAGTGTGAGGAAGAGAAAATCATTCGTAATCGTAAGGCTAAGGGATAATAGGTTTGAGTTTGAGTTTGATATAAGTTAATTGAAGTTTGGGGGTTGTAACATAATGCGGTTTGGTTCAGTTTGTAAAATACAAACCGAAAACCAAACCGAACCGCGCGGTTTGTTAAAAAATGGTCCAACACACCCGAACCAAATGCAGTTTTTTGCAGTTTCGGTTTGGTTTGGTTTGGTTTTGAACACCCCTGGTCCTTGTCATCACGAAATGAGGTCAGGTTGATATTGAAATGAAGTGTGTGGTCCGTGTCAATTTTACCGAGTACGACGGTGGGGTCCAAATATACACGTTGTGTACACTAATTGATAACTCTACCGATGCCTAGGAAGGGTCGCACACAATATTATCGGATAGATTTGTGGATGCTTTCCTAATATGTTCCCCTCCTTTTATAACGATGATTGCCTTCCTTTTTGAAATTTGCGATTAATACCTTTAAATGTGATTGACTCAGTCGTTAATGGTGATTGAGATTCAACTTTGATTGTAGGGATCCTCATATCCAAGGTCCATAATTAGCCATAAACGTGTATCTCAAATACTTGTATCGATGATTGATCCATATAAGAATCGAATCAGCACCTCCTACCCGACCCACTAGTATGCCTAAGCAAATACGCGTCACCCAGCAGACATGTGCTCCGTATTTGTATTCGCGCCATTTAGGTGAGCTTATGCCGCAACAAAGCTCGGCTTTCTAAAAAAGTGGTGGGACCTACTGCATAGTAAATGTGTATGATGTAGAAAACGCAATCTCTCTAGAAAAACTCAAGATGTACACATCCCACAAACATAAGTCTCATAAGAGCAATATGTTTTAGAAAAATTTATGGAACTTATCTCTAAAAAATCTGAGATATACATTAACAAAAATTAATACCGATAGATTGAACTCCATTAATAAAGTCTAAATCTTAAAATTCAAAGTAGTGTTACACATTGAAAAAACACTATTAGATGAGGATGGATCCTCTCCTGCTGAATGCACTTCAGCCAACATCCAGCCCATGATCCAATGACTTTAAGATTTTGAAATAGTATAATAAAAATAAAAATGTTGTTTTCAACAAAAATGAGTGGTTGAGATTGTGGCAGAACCAAAACAGGATAGAAATGGCTGGAGATGATCCAGGTCCCAATTAGATGAGTGTTAATTTTAGTATATCCCGCGTTGAAAATTCATCAACTCTAATAATAAATCCAACAAAATGCATCCCTTTTTATATTATTGACAAATTTAAGTGAACCAACCAGTGATAATGATTAGTACCAGTAGTATTGGCTATCTCGACAAAAACAGGAGTATGTAAGCAAGAACAGAAAAAATGTACGCAAAGAAATAAATAACATGACTGAATCTGAATCACCATAATTAAAGAAAACGAAGAAACAAAAAAAATTGTGTACTATGATGCATGTGTTATGATCAATGCGGATCTAGAACAATCGTTCTATAACTTATGGGAGAAATTAAATTCATCAACGGTATTAGTTACAAGTAAGATCTTACTTTTAAATAAACCGGTTTAGTCCGGTTCGAAAGTCAGTTCTGGTATCAAGTAGTTTCAACCTCCTCCTTCTCCTGATCAGAATTGCAGGGGATTGAACCGTAGTTCTTCCTACCAAATCTAGCGTCAATCACCATTAGATCAATTAACTATCGGTAATAAATTATATCTTTAACTAAGACCCGAATTAGGACTATTGTAGAGGGAGAATCACAAAAGCCACATTGCTATTTATGGAATTTTACCGGTAATACACTCTTTAATGTATAGTACTTTTGTTGATCTATTACGCCAAAGATTTCAAAGAAATATGATATGATTCACATTATAATTTTCAACTACTACTTCTGACTCTTACTATAAATTTCGTATGCAATTTTCATTTATAGTAAAAAATATTTAAAAAAAAAAAATACAGCTTTTAATAAATGAATGAACATGTTGAACTCTGAATTGGGCAGCTAATGTAATAAATGAGGACGTCGACAACATCTCATGATATTGGTAGCATCACCAGTGGGTGCAGGGAACTTCATTTCTTTGGGGAGGTTATGTATTAGAGACGTCAATCATGTTTCTCATTATTTAAGAATTTTTAATAAAAATTATTTAATATTTTTTTATGTGTTGAGTTGGAAAATTTTAATGTTAAAGAAAATTATAAAATAAGTGATGTGAATGTGTGGAACTTGTTTAGATATGAGACTTTATTTTTATATAGTAAACTTATATTTATAAATAGGAATACTATTATGATAATATTCTTACACTTGTCCCGACAAAACTTTTTTTATTTGTTATAATTTACATGAATATCTCCCAATTATGTTAGTATTAAAGATGTCTTAAGAAAAAGTGGATTTGAATTGGGTTTTAAGATTTAAAAAAATTCTTTTCAAGTTAGAAATAAAGAACATGAGAACAAAAATAACTGACATAATTATTTTTATTTTGGTTCAATGTTAATGAAGTTAATCCAATTTATCTGTCAAATTGATTTTGCTTTCTCAAAAAGGACTAAATCCACTATAATCGAACTAATTACAGAACTACAAGAAAGACCAGTTGTAAATGTTGCAAACTACAAAGACTACCCACCCGTCAATATCTTCTTAAGAAATTCTAACTATACCCTAGTCTCTCAAGGAACTATCAACTTACAAGTTGAAATATTATGAATTGTGTTCACAAAGTTGCTTCTTGAAAGACGATTACACAAGTTTAAATACAATCAAAAATACAAAAGTGTATATAGCAAGTATATGAACAAAAACTCATTTGCTGTAAGTTTACGAACATAAGTTCACTTGCTTGTACAAAACTTTACAAATAATATATCAAAGTAATTTGAGAAGCGTTCACTGTAAGTTTTGTAGAGTGTCGTTAGTAGGAATTATTCTTATCTTCAATCTTTCAGGTATTTCCTTTATAGCCAAAAAGAAGTTCGTTGAAGGGTAGAATTGAAATAGTTTATTCCAATTGTTTTGTCCACAACGGTTAGTGAGAGAGTGATCGACCACATAGTGTCGTAGTACAGTCCTTACGCCACCCTATCCGGGTAGTGGACATAAGTACCTCATACTATTTTGTCATGTAAATCAATTTTGATCTTATATTCTAATATTCAGAGGTTTCTGATAGATGATGATAATGTTAGAACAAGAAATGTTCTGATCAATATTCTTAGTTTTGATGATAACATTAAGTATGAATTTTGTATAAGACAATGGGGTACTCTAATCCTTTACGTTTTTCATTTCAGGAAATGTATAAAAGAGTATGCACAAATCAGCGTTCAGAAGCACTGACCCAGAAGTTCTGGATAGCTTCATCAGAACATGGTCTGGCAAGACATCAGAAGATGATCCTGCAGAATTGGAATATGAATTGGAAAGCATCAGAAGATGGCAGTCAGAAGTACAAGCTCTGAAGCTCTGATGGTATCACGCTCAAAGCTCTTCAAAGTCAGAAGACAGAAGATGCTCTGCACCAAAGTTGGAGACTCTGAAATTCAAAAGTCTATTCAACACATTCTGAGTCCAAAAGAAAGTACAAGATGAAAGGCTATAACGTCAAATCTCTGACTGACAAAAGGAACGTTAGAAGCTACAAAAGGCAAAGTCAGTAATAGCAGCAAAAGCATGGCTTGAGGTAGTTGACAAAAGTGAGAAACATTAAATGCAGCGATGTACTATTCACGCAAAGCATTAAATGCTCCCAACGGTCATTTCCTCTCAAGCGCCTCTATATAGAAGTTCATTCAGAAGCAGCAAAAGAACTCTTGTGCAAACTTACAGAAATGCTGTCAAACTGAAAAGCAAAAAGAACTTCATCTTCAACCTCACATCTTTGAAATATCTTAGTAAGTGTTAATAATTAGAACTTAAGAGAAATATCACTGTTGTGATTACAGCTTTATTAGAAGCAAGTTATACTCTTGTAAACATTTATTTTACATTGATTGTAAAAGGATTTCCTAGAGTGATCAAGTTGTGATCTGTAGACTCTAGAAGACTTAGAGAGTATCTAAGTGGATAACCATTGTAATCAGTTGGATTAGTGGATTAAATCCTCAGTTGAGGTAAATCACCTTGTCAGGGGTGGACTGAAGTAGTTTAGTTAATAACGAACCAGGATAAAAATCATTGTGTTGATTATTTTTATCTTCCATGTTTTTGAGTTACACTTATTCAATCCCCCCTTTCTAAGTGTTTTTCACTCTTTCAATTGGCATCAGAGTGCCGGTTCTAGGTGCAAGCACTTAACCGTATTAGACAAAAGATTCAGGGAGAAAAACACAAAGTCAAAATGGTTGAAACAACTTCATCTACTCCTACTCCTGAACAGAACAACAATGGTAACAATGGAAGTAGTAGCTTCAATGGTTACAATAGACCACTTGTCTTTGATGGTGAAAATTTTGAGTATTGGAAGGATAGACTTGAAAGTTACTTTTTTTGTCAAGATGGTGACTTATGGGACTTAGTGTTGGATGGTTACACACATCCTGTAAACACTCGTGGAGTCAAGATTCCAAGACAAGCTATGAGTGATGACCAAAAGAAACAATTCAAGAATCATCACAAGTCAAGGACCATATTGTTAAATGTTATCTCTCATGCCGAGTATGAGAAGATAACAAACAGAGAAACAACTCATGATATCTTTGAATCCTTAAAGATGACTCATGAGGGTAATGCTGAAGTAAAGGAGACAAAGGCTCTAGCTCTAATCCAGAAGTATGAAGCATTCAAGATGGAGGAAGATGAGAACATTGAAGCAATGTTTTCAAGGTTCCAGACTCTGACTGCTGGATTGAGAGTACTTGATAAAGGCTACACCAAAGCTGATCATGTAAAGAAGATCATCAGAAGCTTACCCAGAAGATGGGGACTTATGGTGACTGCATTCAAGATTTCCAAGAATCTGAATGAAGTGTCTCTTGAGGAGCAGATCAGTGCCATGAGGAGTCATGAGATTGAGCTGGATGCAAATGAGCCTCAAAAGAAAGGTAAGTCTATTGCATTAAAATCTAATAATAAAAAATGCACTAACGCTTTTCAGGCTGAAGAAGATTCTGACGAGTCAGAATCAGAAGAAGAAGAAGATGAACTGTCTCTAACATCCAGAAGAGTAAATCAACTCTGGAAAAGCAAGCATAGAAAGTTCAAGAACCTCAAGAACTTCAAAATACCTGAAAAGGGAGAATCTTCTGGACACAGAAGATCTGAAAAGAAGAAAGTGACATGCTATGAATGTAAAGAGCCTGGACACTACAAGAATGAATGTCCAAAGCTTCATCGGGAAAAGCCCAAGAAAATATTTGAAAAGAAGAAAGGTCTTAAGGCTACATGGGATGACTCAGATTCTTCTGATCAAGAGTCAAACTCTGAAGATGAGCAGGCCAACATAGCGCTCATGGCAACAATTGAAGCTGGTGAAGAGTCTACCTCTGATTCAGACTCTGATGAGGTATTTTCTAAACTCACTAGAGATGATTTAGTTTCCAGCTTATCTGAACTTCTGGAAGTCAAGAGTCATCTTAGTATCAAATACAAAAGGCTGAAAAAGCTCTTTGAATCTGAAGCTAAGAGACTTGAAATAGAAAATTCTGAACTTAAGGAAAAAAATTTAAAACTAACTAAAGATGTTGAAGCATCTTCAAGTTAAGAAAATTCTATTCCAAGCACTAACAATATTCTGAAAGAATATGACTTGAGCTTCAGAAAGTTCTTATCTAGAGGTATAGGCAGAAGTCAGCTAGCCTCTATGATATATGGTGTAAGTGGAAACAAGAGAATAGACATAGGCTTTGAGGGTGAAACCCCATATAAACTTGAACCTGTTGATGAGATGATAATCAAATACAAGCCTTTGTATGAACAGTTCAAGTATGGCCATTCTCATGATATTAAGCACACATCACACTCGCAGAGTTTCCACATAACACACACAAAGAAAAATGTTGTTGCACACCATAGGAAATCTTATGTTAAACCTCATGCTAAATCTCAGTTCAATCAGAACTTAAGAAGGACTAACCCCAAAGGACCCTAAAGAATGTGGGTACCTATGGATAAGATAATTCCTGTTGCAGATCTCCTTCAAAGCTAAAAAGACAAACATGTCATGGTACCTGGACTCTGGGTGCTCACGACACATGACGGGAAGAAGGTCTATGTTCCAAGATCTGGAACTTAAATCTGCTGGAGAAGTAAAGTTTGGAGGGAACCAGAAGGGAAAAATCATTGGCTCTGGAACCATATGCATTGGTAATTCTCCCTCTATAACTAATGTTCTTTTAGTAGATGGATTAGCTCATAACTTATTGTCCATAAGTCAATTAAGTGACAATGGTTATGACATAATCTTTAATCAAAAGTCTTGTGAAGCTATTAGTCAGAAGGATGGATCAATCCTATTTACAGGCAAGAGAAAGAACAACATTTATAAGATTGATCTTTCAGATCTTAAGAATCAAAAGGTTACTTGCCTTATGTCTGTTAGTGAAGAGCAGTGGGTCTGACACAGAAGGTTGCGTCATGCTAGTTTGAGAAAGATCTCTCAGATTAACAAACTCAATCTGGTCAGAGGACTCCCTAATCTGAAATATAAATCAGATGCTCTTTGCGAAGCATGTCAGAAAGGGAAGTTTTCAAAACCTGCATTCAAGTCTAAAAATGTTGTCTCTTCCTCTAGGCCGTTAGACTTCTGCATATTGATCTTTTTGGCCCAATTAAAACAGCATCAAATAGAGGGAAGAAAAATGGATTAGTCATCGTAGACGACTATAGCAGATGGACATGGGTAAAGTTCTTGAAACACAAGGATGAGTCACATACTGTGTTCTTTGACTTCTGCACTCAGATTCAATCTGAGAAGGAATGCAAAATCATAAAGGTCGGAAGTGATCATGGTGGTGAATTTAAGAACAAATTCTTTGAAATTTATTTCAAAGAAAATGGTATTGGCCATGATTTCTCTTGTCCTAGAACTCCACAACAAAATGGAGTTGTAGAACGAAAGAATAGGACTCTACAAGAAATGGCCAGAACCATGATCAATGAAACCAATATGGCTAAGCATTTCTGGGCAGAAGCAATTAACACAGCATGTTATATTCAGAATAGAATCTCTATAAGACCTATTCTTAATAAGACTCCTTATGAATTGTGGAAGAACAGAAAGCCCAATGTAATACGGTGGGAGAACTGACTTTAAAAAATGTTGCGGATAGCAAGAGTCTCCACCAACTTTTATTTTATCCAATATATAGAAAGGCTAAAAGAACAGAAAAAAACCTTTTAAAAGACTTTGAGTTCGGGGGGTAAGTTATACAAAGGGAAGGTGTAAGCACCCTTTGTATCCATGGTTATCCATGGGGTTTTAATTGCTTTTCTCACTTTGTTTTCAAAATGTTTGAAGTGTCGTGTGTGAATAATAAAACTTTTGTTAAGGACTTTAGCTTGTAAAATAAGCGTAGCCTTTTTGAAGGTTTTTGAAAAGGTAGTGTGAAAGAAAGTTTGAATTTAAACCAGAGCAAGCAATTAAAAGCAATTACCCTTAAGTTAAAAATTTCTGTTCTTTAAGACTTTAATGGGAAAGGGTTATCCATACCATAAAAGGGCAGGTAGTCCTTTCATTGGATTTAAAAAGGGTCATCGAAATTATCGTTCGCCATAAGACTGTCCCTGCCATAAAGAGGGCAGGTAGTCTTAGGGAAGGATATAATAGTCATTTTAGGCAACCAATGAGGATACCTCAGCAATCGAAAGGGACTATCATCATTATATCGTAGGCAACCTCGAGGGACAAGATCATATAACCGAAGGCAACATCGAAGGGACTTATGATCTTTAGTGATGATAATGAACTGAGGGCAGCATTTGCTTTGCTTTAGGTATCCTCGGAATCGAGGGACTTGACTATTCAGAATCATAAATAAAGGCAGCCGATAATAAGGCAGCAGGCAACAAGAGAGGTTACCCTAAAGGTGTGTGTGTGTGAGACAATCACGTGATTAAATTCGAATATTTTATCTTGTAAATTAGTGATGCTAACTCAATTAACAGGCTTGCACTTCCTAGGATTACTAACCATAGCAGAAAAATAAAGCAGTTTAATAGTCCTACGCTATTACAATAAACACCTCTCGATACGGGAAATAAAAGACAAAAAAGGATAAAGGCTGAAAATAAGAAAGAAAAACAATTAATTTAAACATCTCGAGCCTTCATCGAATCCTTGACCAACCCTGAAAAAGAAGAAGAGAAAAGTTAGTGCATTAAAGATCTATTTAACAAACCCTAATTTAAAATAATTGATTTAAACAAATTATGTAAAATAAATAATTTAATATTTTAAATAACTACTAAAAGTTTAAGAAAGTCGAATATTCGATTAAATATAATAATTAAATAATTACTGGATTAATCCTAATTAATTAATAAATTAAAAGCATGTGCAAAAATAATAATTTTCATTGTTTAAAAACAATTATTGATAAAATTATGAAAAAAAATTGAGTTTTCGATTAAAAATAAATAATTGTCAAAATATAACATTATTCAATTAATATAAAATTTTTACAAAAAGATAATTAATAAGAAAAGAAAATAATTAAAAGGGAATAACGTAATTAAAAAAGAAAAGAAAAAAAAATAAATAAAAAAAACTTAGCTCTAGATCTGGTGTGGTGAGGTCTGTGATGGACCATGGTGGACTGATGAGTTCTGGGGTGTTAGATCCATCTTGATAGTGATCCAAGGGTCTTGGTGTGAGGATGTATCGCAGCCGCGCGTGTGGTAGCAGCACTGGATCTACAAGCAAACAATATGATAAAAATTAGTGTGACCAGAGGGACTCGAACCTAGGTTCTTGGCCTTGCAAAGGATGCTCTTTTCCACTCGCGCCACATTGATTAATTGATATTAAAACAAACTATGTATAATATAATAAAAACATAAAAACTAAGAAATTTAAATGACCATCTCTTCGCGCCCAGGCTCCATCGTTTTCTCCAATTGCTTTTTTTCTAGAATTTTTGCTACGATTTTAGCCACCTTTCAGCTATGACTTTTTTGTAGCTACGACCTGTAATTTCCAAAAATCATGAATATTCAATAGAAATTTATGGTGAGGGCATGGTTTGACTCGGTTTGACCCCCTGAGTTCATTGGTATCACTCTTTTGGTCCAATTTTGTCTGAATCGTCTTTCCCCAATTCAGAGCTTCGAAACCCTAGTAATGGCATACGGCGCACCTGCGTCTAAAATCGAATTAACTAGTATAAAAAGCTTCAAAGCTTCATCATAAACACAAATATACAGTCCAATCCAATCAAATATGCATGATTATATGAAACCGAATTTGAAGCAAGGGTATGCAAACCGTGATAGTGATTTCGGATTTTGGAACGTTTGGAAGTGATGTGAAGGTCTGAAACGATTTAGAGGGCACCAAGGAACGTGATGGAAATCTTTGTTTGGCTTGAACCAGTGTAAAACTCTGGCTGCAAGAAGCTTGAACCTCACGGATTTTTGGAGCTTGGCTAGGGTTCTTGTGCCCGAATTTTCGTTTTTTTGCCTCTAGGAATGTTGTGATCTTATAGGGGAATGAATTAGGGTTGTGAAATACAATCAAATCTTCTTGAATCAATCATTGGAAGCTTGATTGAAATATGATTTCAAATATTTCTAAATTAAACCCAATTTCAATCTCTTATGACCAATATCTCCTTGAACAAATTTGGTATCAATTAATACATATTTTGACAATTGATTCTGATTAAAATCAAAAGCAAATCAAATTTTCTTGCATTTTTCCAATTATATGATTTATATTGCATTTTCCATGAATTAAATTCAATAAAAAAATTCAAATATTAATCAATAATTCGTGGCAATTGGATTTTATGCTTTGGATAACTTGAGGATCAAGATTGGATCATAAAAAGTTGGGCCTCTTTGCAAAAAAATCTCATTTGAACCATTTTTATTTCACATTTTCCTTTCAAAATTGTCCAACTTTGACAAGGCATATCTCCCTCAATTTTTAAGATATGGAGGATTTCTAGAACTTTTTGGAAAGCTCAAGATGTCCTCTACAAGCCATTTTGGAAGCTTTTTTCCATTTGGAGATTTTATCTTAATGATATAGGCTTTGACAAAAAACTGCTTTTGGTTGACTTTCAAAAATGACCTATAATCTTTTGATCCATATCTCTCAAATGAAGCATTTTTAGACTTGGCATGTCAGAGACAAAGTTGTAGAGAATTCAATTTCCTTCAAAGTGAGCTTTGAATGGGAAATTTCTGATGTTCCATGTGAAAGTTATGGCTGGTCAAAGTTCAGTTGACTTTAGGTCAACAAAACCCTAATTTAGAAACTTTAGATTTTGTTAATTTCTGAACTTTCCTTGATGAATCATGATCAATTCTTGATCAAAATGAGGATGTTGACCAAAAATCAGGAATTTTGACTATACTTTGACCACAGTTGACTTTTAGGTCAAACTAGTCGACTGTTGACTATCTGAGCAATTGAGAGTAATCTTGAGAATTGAAGCTTGAATCTTGTCACAGAGATAATTTGAAACATCATGAACCCTCTGAAATCCATTGGAGACCTTGCTTTATTGATTTTCTTCAGAGAATTCAAAACCCTAGTTCATTGAGGTCTCTGCATAGGAGAGGATGTCCTTGAATTTTTGAATTTTGAAAGGTGAAATGAGATGGGCAAATTTTGGGGTATGACACCCAACATTTCTTATTTCCATCCATTTGGATGTGTATGCTATATTCGGAATACTAAAGATCATCTGCATAAGTTTGATTCTAAAGCTCAGAAGTCTTTTCTACTTGGATATTCTGAACGCTCAAAAGGCTACAGAGTATACAATACTGAAACTCTGGTAGTTGAAGAATCAATCAATATCAGATTTGATGATAAGCTTGGTCTTGAAAAGCCAAAGCAGTTTGAGAATTTTGTAGATATAGATATATCTAACTCAGATCATGAAGAACCCAAGAGTAAATAGGTATCAAAAGATCAAGTTGCAGCTTCTTTAGAGAATCTCAGAATATCTGAAGAGCCAACACTCAGAAGATCTTCTAGACTCAACTCTGCTCATCCAGAAGATGTTATCATTGGAAAGAAAGATGATCCCATCAGAACAAGAGCATTCCTTAAGAACAATGTAGAATGTCAATTTGGTCTAGTGTCTTTGATTGAGCCAACTTCTATTGATCAAGCTCTGGAAGATGCTGATTGGATAATTGCCATGCAAGAAGAGTTAAATCAGTTTACAAGGAATGATGTTTGGGATCTGATTCCAAGACCAAAAGGATTTAACATCATTGGAACAAAGTGGGTCTTCAGAAACAAGCTGAGTGAGAAAGGTGAAGTCATCGGAAACAAAGCCAGACTGGTTGCTCAGGGCTATAGTCAGCAAGAAGGCATTGACTGTACAGAAACCTTTGCACCAGTGGCCAGGTTAGAATCTATTCGTTTATTAATTTCATTTGCGACTCAGAAAAACATCACTCTGTATCAGATGGATGTTAAGAGTGCCTTTTTAAATGGTTATATAGATGAAGAAGTTTATGTCCACCAACCTCCTGGTTTTGAAGACTCTAAGTCTCCAGAACATGTTTTTAAACTTAAGAAATCATTATACAGACTGAAGCAAGCTCTCAGAGCTTGGTTTGAAACATTAAGTTCTTTCCTTCTGGATAATGGTTTAATAAGAGAAAAAGTAGACACAACTCTCTTTTGTAAAACCTTTAAAAAATATATTTTAATTTGCCAAATTTATGTTGATGATATCATATTTGGAACATCTAATGCTACACTTGGAAAGGAGTTTGCTGAGTCTATGCAGGCAGAATTTGAAATGAGCATGATGGGAAAACCCAAGTACTTCCTAGGCATTCAGATTAATCAAACTTCTGAAGGAACTTATGTTCATCAGACCAAGTATGTCAAAGAGCTTTTGAAGAAGTTCAATCTGTCTGAAAGCAAAGAAGCAAAGACTCCAATGCATCCAACGTGTGTATTAGGTAAGGATGAGGTAAGCAAGAAGGTAGATCATAAGATTTACAGAGGTATGATAGGATCTCTTCTATATCTCATTGCTTCTAGGCCTGATATTTTATTCAGTGTATGCTTGTGTGCTAGATTCCAATCAGATCTTAGAGAATCTCACTTAACAGCTGTTAAGAGAATTCTTAGACATATGAAAGGTACTACTAATGTTGGTTTAGTCTACAGAAGTTATGAAGAATACAACTTAGTAGGATTTTGTGATGCTGATTACGCTGGAGATAGAGTTGAAAGGAAAAGTACTTCTGGAAGCTGTCAGTTTCTGGGTAGTCACCTGATCTCCTGGTACAGCAAGAAGCAAGCTACCATTGCACTCTCAACTACAGAAGCAGAATATGTTGCTGTTGTTGGATGTAGTACACAGATGCTCTGGATGAAAAGTCAGCTAGAAGACTATCAGATATATGAGAGTAACATTCCTATATTCTGTGATAATACTTCTGCTATTTGTTTATCTAAGAACCCTATCTTACATTCTAAAGCTAAACATATTGAGATTAAACATTATTTCATTAGGGACTATGTTCAGAAGGGTGTTCTTTCTTTAAACTTTGTGGATACAGAACATCAGTGCGTTGATATCTTCACAAAACCCTTTGCTGAAGATAGGTTTAAGTTCATTCTGAAGAATATCAATATGGATTTATGCACAGAATAAAAGGATGAGAAGATCTGATATATGGATTAGATTTGAAATGTTTATTTATTTCTTATCAGATGTTCTGGTTATGTTTGATCATTTACATACTCTGATTCTGTTATTGCTAACGTTTCATATGTCTAAGTTAATCCAGAACTTCTGTTAGAGCAAAACAGCTGTCACCAGCTATTCCAGATGATGACCACGTGTCCATTCTGAAGGGACAAGCATGCGTGCAGTTGATGAGACGCCGCCCTAGGTAACTGTGCAAATCTTTTCAAATTTCACGTTATCTCAAATAACGTCATTCAGCATTAAATGTGATTGATTCTCTGCATTTTGTAACTGTTCATTCTCAGAATTTCATTGCATTTTGTTTCGCGTCCGTGGTTATTTAAACACATCTCACATTCATTTTCCCTCTTTTCACGCATTCATCATCTCTTTGTTTATGCATTTCTGCCTCTTCTTCTCCCTCTTCAAAAACCCTAAAGTAAAGAAACCTAGAAATCTCAGTTGTGCTTCAATGGCTTCTTCATCTAAGCAAAATGTTGGTTCGTCTTCTCAACAACAAAATCAAGATCAACAGCAACAACAACTTGTTCCACAGAAGAAATGTTCGATTCCTTTAAAAGAATTAGAAGTTATCTGTGAAATGATGGTCGACTTTAATAATCTTGAAGAACACAACATTCATCTGAAGGAGGACATGATTTTTCAAGGATGGCAAGCTTTCTTCTATTGTTTGTGTGGACCAGTTTATCCATATTTGGTGAGAGAATTCTGGGTTCATGCAACTGTCATGCCTAAAGCTACTTTGTCTATTGTTCATGGTAAACTGTTCTCCATCACTGAAAATCTTCTAAGGAAATTGTTTGGGTTGGAAACAATTGAAGGTGTTTCTGGAGCAGTTGTAGGAAGAACAGAGTGGAATGATGTGTATGAAGAAATCTACAAGTCTGGGAAAGAGTCTACAGAAATCAAGAAACTGAAGTCTCCTTACAGAGTCTGGGCTAAGATTCTTCTGGGTTGCATCTATCATAGAAAGGCAACTGTTTCCCCCAACTATGTCAACAAGGATCAACAATACATTCTGTATTGTATTGGTAAACAAGAAAAAGTGGATCTTCCCTTCATCACCTTCAACCACATGTGAAATCATGTGAAGGAATCTAGAGATGAAACCAGATTGAAGAACCCTAAGTACAAGAGAAAAATTATTCCTTTTGGAAGAATCATCACAGATCTTCTGGTTCAAACAAAGATAGTTGAGGATCTGGAGAAAGCTGGAATTATCAAGGATCCCTATACAACGATTGGAAGCACCATGAACGCTAATACTCTGAAGAAGAATGGGCTTAATTGAGACCATTGGTGCTACTCCCCAAGTGGACACTGAAGTTCTGACCAGAAAAGCTCATGCTCTGGCTGACTTTGAGTTGTTCTTCAAAAATGAACATCCAGATGTTGTTATCCATTACATAGCTATGCACAAGGCGTAAGGCTCTGACTATGATCCTATATGGATAAGCAAGCAAAATCTTGCCACTACAGCTGATCAAGTTCCAGATTTAGAAAAAGATAAGAAGAAAGAAAGAAGAACGAAAAGAGAGTTAGATCTACAAGAAATAAGGAAAGATAAGAAGGAGAAGAAAGAAGAAAAGAAAGAAGAAAAGAAAGAAGAAAAGAAAGAAGAAAATAAGGAAGAACAGAAGGAAGAAAAGAAGGAAAAGAAGAAGGACGAACAGAAGGAAGAGAAACAGAAGGAGAAGCAGAAGGAGAAGAAAATGAAGACTGTATGAGAAGGACCTGCTAGGCCTCAGAAGAAGAAACGACCTTCAGGTATTGTAATTTCTGAGCCTGTTTCTGGTCCTATTTTAATTTCAAGTATTGTATCAACAGAAGCTCCACCAAATATTTCACCAGAAAAAGCCCCAGCTAACCCTCCTCCAACCGCCACAATTTCTAACCCTCCATCTTCATCCAAGTCTAAAGGCAAAAAGCCTATTCTTGATTCTGAATCTCCTGTTTCTGAACCAATTATTGAACCCACTCCTCTAAACACCATCATTCCTCCCCATGCCATAATCTCCACTTCTCAACCTCATCCACATTTCAACTATGAACCTATTGACACTAATGTGTTCTTCCACCTCCCCTCATCTGAATCCTCTCTTTCTGATTCTTTCATTCGTCTAATGCACTCCTATAAACAACAAAACAAACCATCTTCTAACACCATTGTTGTAGTCTTAGACTCAGACAATGAAGCTGAATCCTCTCGTCAACCATCCTCTTCAGAAACATTGTTTATTCTTGATAGAGAATCTCAACCCTATGCTTTCTTTCACCCAGAAAAACCAATCTCATCTCTCAATCCAAAAACTCCAATCTCACCTCCCAGAACAAACCCTCCAAAACCTTCTATTGATGCACGTTTTTCTTTATTTAATAACAAGGTCAGGACAGGTTTAGAAGTTCCGAAGGTTGCTCATGATTCCAAGTTGGATCATGTAGCTGATGGAAAGCTCTGGAGAGCTTTTGGTGAGGAGATACAAGCTGATTTTCTGGATCTCCAGAAAGACTGTTTGGCTGTTGCTCCTGGTCCTGCTGGACTCTTTTTGGAGTATGATGATGGAAAGTAATATCATCCAATCACCAACTGGAAGCCTCTGGAAGAGAAGCAGTTTGTTGATGAGTTAGAAGAAGAAAATCCTCTGGCAATAGTTGTATGGAAGCCACATCCTTACAAGTTTTTGACTGGAGATTTTCAATTGTTGTTCAACTGGTTCTAGGAGAATCCTCTGGAAAAGGATCCTGATATGGTTTACCCAGAAGTTGAGTATCCTCCAGAACCTGAACCTCCAGTTTCAAAGGGATTCCTGCTGAAGAAACTCCTACTGAGGAAAATCATGAAGATGCTCAAATGGTTGAAGCTGATGCTGCTCATCCTGTTCTGGAAAATAGCTTTAATGCTTCTTCTGCTGGTCCTTCTACCTCTTTTCCGCTGAACACTCTGAAGGAACTCCAACAGAATCAAGCTACCTTGGCTAGTCGTCTGGACAAGCAAGATGACACCAATGTTGAGTTCAGAACTTAGATGAAGAACCAAGAAGAAACCTCCAAGAAGCAAGCTGAAGACACTTCTGAGATTAAGAACCTTCTGGCCGCCTTAGCTTCTAAGTTTAGCCAGTCGTAGTCTGTCTTGTGTCTTAGTTGGTTTTTCTTTGTTTTTGCATCTGTTTTGCTTGCATCTGTTTTGTATTCTCTTCTTCTGATTATTATCAATGAAATATCTTTTTCCTTCTTCACTCTATTGTGTCTTTCATCTGAATCTTTTATACTTTTTGATGTTATGATAAAAAGGGGGAGAAACGTGATGATTGAATTGATTTATAATATCAGTTGCTGGGCTTAAGTCTCAACATTCCTAACAATTATTTGCAAGTTTTCTGTCTTTGATAGTTTTTGCAGGAATGAGATATTCTGGACAAGCTCAATATAAGAAGCAAATACATGGGGAAAAGCAATTCTAAAGAAAAGCTCTTAAATAATTGAAGCAAGCTTAGTGCTCTGAAGCTTCAAGATCAGAAGCAAGAAATGTTGTGATCAAACCTAAAAGCTCTGATACATAGAAGACTAAAGATATAGAGCTCTGATACAAGTGATCTCAAAGAGAAATTCAAAGCTCTGAAGCTGTCCAATGGAAGCTCTGAATACTCTGAAGTTCAAGTTCAACGTGAAAGTCTCAACTGAAATGAAAAAAATACTCAGGGAATTCTTTTATTTATAAATTCTTCTAGTATTAATTTCGGGGGAAGATTGTTAATCTCAGAGGGAGACATATTCACACACTCTGAATTATATGCTTATGCTATATCTGTGTAATTGTCTTTGTTCATCTAATATTCTGGATACAAATTCATATTAATTCTGTATGTTTTTGTCATCATCAAAAAGGGGGATATTGTTAGAACAAGAAATGTTTTGATCAATATTCTTAGTTTTGATGATAACATTAAGTATGAATTTTGTATAAGACAATGTGGTACTCTAATCCTTTACGTTTTCCATTTCAGGAAAAGTATAAAAGAGTATGCACAAATAAGCGTTCAGAAGCACTGACCCAGAAGTTCTGGATGGCTTCATCAAAACATGGTCTGGCAAGACATCAGAAGATGATCCTGCAGAATCAGAACATGAACTGGAAAGCATCAGAAGATGGAAGCCAGAAGTACAAGCTCTAATGGTATCACGCTCAAAGATCTTCAAAGTCAGAAGACAGAAGATGCTCTGCACCAAAGATGGAGACTCTGAAATTCAAATGTCTATTCAACACATTCTGATTCCAGAAGAAAGTACAAGATGAAAGGCTATAACGTCAAATCTCTGACTGACAAAAGGAACGTTAGAAGCTAGAAAAGGAAAAGTCAGTAATAGAAGCAAAAGCATGGCTCGA
This sequence comes from Vicia villosa, assembly GCF_029867415.1. Lineage (NCBI taxonomy): Eukaryota > Viridiplantae > Streptophyta > Magnoliopsida > Fabales > Fabaceae > Vicia > Vicia villosa. The sequence goes on along the minus strand of NC_081184.1, from coordinate 39,922,566 downwards.
GGTAGTTGACAAAAGTGTGAAACATTAACTGCAGCGTTGTACTATTCACGCAATGCATTAAATGCTCCCAACGGTCATTTCCTCTCAAGCGCCTATATATAGAAGTTCATTCAGAAGCAGCAAAAGAACTCTTGTGCAAACTTACAGAAATGCTGTCAAACTGAAAAGCAAAAAGAACTTCATCTTCACCCTCACATCTTTGTAATATCTTAGTGAGTGTTAAGAATTAGAACTTAAGAGAAATATCACTGTTGTGATTACAGCTTTATTAGAAGCAAGTTATACTCTGGTAAACATTTATTTTACATTGATTGTAAAAGGATTTCCTAGAGTGATTAAGTTGTGATCTGTAGACTCTAGAAGACTTAGAGGGTATCTAAGTGGATAACCATTGTAATCAGTTGGATTAGTGGATTAAATCCTCAGTTGAGGTAAATCACCTTGTCAGGGGTGGATTGGAGTAGTTTAGTTAACAACGAACTAGGATAAAAATCATTGTGTTGATTATTTTTATCTTCCAAGTTTTTGAGTTACACTTATTCAATCCCCCCTTTCTAAGTGTTTTTCACTCCTTCGAATGAAGCATGCTTAGAAGGACCAAAACTTGAATCTTCAGAACCTAAGTCTTCAGAACTTGTTCATGGAGAACCTTGTCTTCAGAGTCTACATCATTTGGTCTTTAAAATCTTTGTCTTTAGAATCTTCAGAACTTGTTCTTCTAAAAACTTGTCTTCAAAATCTTTAGAACTTGAACAACGAAATCTCAGAGCTTACAAAGTCTTCAGAAGCTCTTCCACAAGAGTCATGATGAGAAGCTCTATCACTAAAGTTCATCAGAACCGTTGTTATAGAGGCATTCTAGAACTTGAGTGAGTCTTTGTAAACACAAGCAGTTTTTTACTGAGTCAAAGTATTTTGAGTCCAGAACCTGATGATGTCACACGCCTTATCTTCGGAGTCGGAACCTATTAGCAAAAGCTACACACTAGACAGAAACCGTTAGATTAGTAAATTATTCTCTAAGATATCATGTAATGTTATCATCAAAACATAAGGCCAGATACATAAACAAAACTTGTTCTTAAAATCTCCCCCATTTTGTTGATGACCAAACTATGAATTTTGATGAACAGTTTATACTAGGTTTAATCACATAAAACATATTCAGAGTTAGCTAAATAGCTCCCCCTGAGATCTATACTCCCAAAATTCATTTTAGCTTGTTCAGAGGCTTCCCCTGAGCTCAAGACTTACAAAATAATTTTGAAGTATAAAGAAGGTAGCAGGAAAGGAATATTTCCCTGTTTGCATTTCATTAGAGTTTGACTAAAAATGCTTGGTTCTTCATCTCAGATCCTAGCTTGCTATCAGGACGCGATGAAATGTTATAATCGATTTGTGAATTTGCACTAAGCATCTGAACTTGGTTCATCGTGAATATTTGTCATGTTCACAACTTCAGAAATTGCTGGCTTCTCATAGATCTTGACCATGTCATATGAATATCCTTTAGAGTTTTTCTTATCTATAAAAATTCAGTGAAATTTTGCAAAGTTCATGGTTAGAAGCAAATATCTCATAACATGTGAATGAGATTTTGAGAATAGATATTTCAGAATCATCTTAACTTCTCCCCCCTTTGTCAGAAATAAAAAAGACTTTAACAAAATAACCAAAAAGATAAACTTCATTGATCAATAAGATAAAGTACATAATTTAAAAGAGAAAATGTAACGCCCCAGGCTGCTTTTGGGATGATCAACTGACCCCACATACCAACACAGTTCTTTTCAGCATGCTTTGACCTCACTCACACGCTTTCTGAAAAACTTCCCAGAAGGTCACCCATCCCAGAATTGCTCCAAGTCAAGCACGCTTAACTATGGAGTTCTTATGGAACGGGATACCGAAAAGAAGATGCATCTTGTTTTTGGTACCCCGTTCCATAAGAACTCCATTGTTAAGCGTTCTTGACTTGGAGCAATTATGGGATGGGTGACCTTCTGGGAAGTTTCCTGGAAAGCGTGTGAGTGAGGATAAATCATGCTGAAAAGACCCGTGTTGGTTTGTGGGGTCAGTCGATCATCCCGAAAGCAATATGCGGTGTTACAGCAAATGTTTGGGATAGTTTATAGAAATAAATATTAAAATATATCATAATATGATTTCCCAAAACAACAGGATAAAAGAGAGAGAAACGATGAAATTTTCATTAATAAATGATAGAAGGTACAGAATGAGAACAACAGAACGAGACAAACAAAATAAACAATATTAGAAATCACTCAACATATTCAAACATCGATCTCACATTGTTCTACAGCTAAAGCATAAGCAAATATTCCATTCCTGACACTATCAACTATCCCTACTCTTAAGAAAAGCTCAGACAACACTCTTCCATAAGGAATAAGAAAGGTTGTCTGGCTTCTAGAAGCCAGAATTGCTTCTATGTGATAGTTAAAGATAGTCTTTGGAAGGTTGGTGTAGATGTTGAATACAAGAAAATACAAAAAATGCTTGTCTTCATATGTGAGATATTCTATGTTTGTTTCCCTTGGATGAAGGTTTAACAATATTGCTTGATGCCAGACTCTTGCAAAAGGACGAAGAGCCGATGGACAAGAGGATCCACTAACTCGATTGAACTTGTCAAGAAAAATAAGAATCAGGGATTCAACAAATTTTTATTTAAAACGATAGTCTTCCACAAACGAGCCAACATCATTACACCCTATTGTATCAACAATAGAGGTTCAGGTGATTCTTATTGGATGGATAGACACAAAAAATGAATTTTGTTTCCATCAAATGTAACAGATGCATTAATGCACAAATCTTTAACTAGATTTGAAAAAATGGGTCCATTTAGCATAGCGAAATTATTTTCCCATCCTTGTGTTTGTACATTCTTTAAGATATCAAAACCTTGAGATTTCAGCTTGATCATGTCGATAGTCTTTTCAGCAATCACAGACAACAGTTGTTCTTCACCTTGGAAAGTTCTTGAAGACATGATGATATAGGAGAGTGAGATGAATAGGAAAAATAGATGTTGAGGATGAAAATGTGAGGGGAGTGAAGAGATATAAATAGAAGGAAAAGGAAGTGAAAACAACCCGCAAAAAGATTTGATTTGGATAATTATCCAACTGCAGACACTCAAAATGATTTAATGATCATAGATAGAGAGAAAGAGAATTAAATATATTTGTTGATTTCAAGACAAGTGTCAGCAAGCTACAAAGCTTGTGAAAAGAGTTATACAGGAACTTGGTAAAGCGTGCTACGATTCCTTATTTCCAGAGTTAACTTATACCCAAAATGACAATCAACCGATAAACGAGATTCAGAAAAATGACTTTTGTTAGTTTTTTTGAATAAAATGTATACTTTGAAATGACAAGAATTAATGAAGTAAACTCTTTAGTTTCCATAGGACAACATTTTTTCAGAGGAAAATATTCTTACCTAGGACATTTCTGATACATGAGAACTTCACTTTTTTAGAAGCCTCACATTCTAGAAGCGAACAAAATAAATAAATAAATACCTCAGAATCTCGTTTTTCAATTCTGAGAAGGTGAACATTCTAAAACTACATCTTTTTCATTCTGGACAAGACACCATGTTAAGGTTCTTCATAATGAAAACAAATCTATCTTTAGCAAGGGGTTTTGTAAAGATATCAGCCCATTGATGGTCAGTATCTATGAATTTTAAAGATAGAATTCCTTTCTGAACATAGTCTCGTATAAAGTGATGTTTAATTTCAATATGTTTAGCCCTAGAATGTAAGATGGGATTCTTGGATAAAAAAATAGCAGAAGTATTATCACAGAAGATAGGAATGTTACTCTCATATATATAGAAATCTTCAATGCTGGATTTTTATCCTAAGGATCTGAGTGCTACATCCAGGAGCAGAAATGTACTAGAATTATGTGGTTGAGAGTGCTATTATAGATTGCCTCTTACGAAACCATGAGATTAAATTATCTCTCCAGCATAATCAGCATCACAATGACCTACTAACTTGTATTCACTTGATTTTCTATAACACAAACCAAGGTTAGTAGTACCTTTCAGATGCCTAAAAATCCTCTTAACAACAGTTAAGTTAGATTCTCTAGGATCTAATTGGAAGCAAGCACACAAGCATACACTGAAAAATATACCAGGTCTAGAACCAGAAAAATATAATAGAGAGCCTATCACACCTTTGTACAACTTCTGATCAACCTTACCGCTTACCTCTTCTTTCTCAAGAATGCAGGTAGGGTGCATGTGGGTCTTTTCCGTCTTATATTTTTATAAATCAAATTTCTTCAGAAGTCCCTTGGTGTACTTGCTCTGGTGAACGAAGGTCTCTTCTAGGCCTTAATTGATTAGAATTCCCAAACAGAACTTGAGTTCCCCCAACACACTCATATCGAATTCTGCCTGCATAGACTTAGAGAATATCTTGCACAAAGTGGCATTAGCAGAACCAAATATAATATCATCAACATATATTTGAACTACCAAATTTCATTTTTGAAGGACTTATATAACAAGGTGGTATCAATCTTTCCTCTGGTGAAATCATTTTCTAAAAGAAAATTGCTTAATCTTTCATACCAAGCTCTATTAGCTTGTTTCACACCATAAAATAATTTCTTGAGTTTAAAAACGTAATATGGGTTTTAATGATTTTCAAAACCAGGGGTTGGTGAACATACACTTCCTGTATTATGTAGTCATTTAGAAATGCACTTTTAACATAAATCTGATACAAGATGATATTATGATTAACAACAAATGAAATTAAGATACGAATAGACTATAACATGGAGACTGGTGCAAAGGTTTATGTATAGTTAATCCCTTCTTGTTGACTATAGCCTTGTGCAACCAATCAAGCCTTATTTCTTACCACTTCTACTCTTTTGTTGAGTTTGTTTCTGAAGACCCACTTGGTTCAAATCACATGAGTTCCTTTGGGTCTGGGAAAAAAATCCCACACATCATTAATTGAGAATTAATTGAGCTCTTCTTGCATTGCCACAATCCATTATGTGTCCAAAAACGCTTCATCTGCAGACACAGGTTCTAAGAGGGACACCAAACCCAGAAGATTTTCTTCAGAAGGTTTGAAGGAGTATCTGGTTATGACTGGTTTAGTCTTGTCACCCAGAATCAATTCTTCAGAATGTGATGATCTCTGTCTGTGCTTCCTCATATGAGTCTTATCTTCAATAATTTCTAGTTGAATATCTTCAAATTCTTTTATCTCTTGTTCTTCTGTAACACTTTCATTACCTTCAGAGCCTGAGTAGGTAGTCTCTAGATGTGCAAATTTTTTAACTAGATTTTACTTTTTAGGGTCAAGCTTATCATCGAATCTAACATGAATTGATTCTTCAACAATACATGTTTCAGTGTTGTATACTCTAAAGCCTTTTGAGCGATCAGAGTATCTTAACATGATACATTTATGTGTTTTCGAATCAAACTTGTTAAGATTCTCCTTAGTGTTCAGAATAAAACAACTACACCCAAATAAATGAAAATATGAAATATTGGGTTTATTATTATTCCACAATTCATAAGGAGTATTTCCCAGAATAGGTTTAATGGAGACTCTGTTCTGAATATAACAATCTATGTTAACTGCCTCTGCCTAGAAGTGTTTTCCATGTTAGTGTCATTGATCATGGTTCTAGCCATCTCTTGCAAAGTCCTATTCTTATTATCTACAACTCCATTTTGTTGTGGAGTTCTAGGGCAGGAGAAATCATAGGAAATGTCATTCTCATCAAACTGCTTCTCAAACTGTTTGTTTTCTAACTCTCCACCATGATCACTTCTAACTTTGACAATTTTAGAGTTCTTCTCATTTTGCACTTGAGTACAAAAGGTAGTGAACAGAGAATGTGACTCATCCTTATTTCTTAAGAAATTTAACCCAAATCCATTTGATGTAGTCATCAACAATGACTAATCCATACTTATTACCATTGACAGAAGCATTTTTCACTGGTTCAAACATGTCAATGTGCAAAAGCTCGAAAATCCTAAAGATAGAATCAACATTCTTTGCCTTAAACGAAGTTTCTGAAAACTTTACTTTCTAACATGCTTCACCAAGAGCCTCTGAAGAGAAGTTCATATTAGGAAGGCCTTTGACTAAATTAAGCTTGTTCAGCTCAGAAATCCTTCTCATGCTAACATGGTCAATCGTCTATGCCACGTCCATTGCTTTTCATTAACAGACATAAGACATTTTAAGTTTTTCTCTTTAAGATCAGAATGTCTAATATTATAGATGTTGTTCTTCCTCTTGCTATCGAATAAGATAGAGACATCCTTCTGACTAACAACTTTACAAAAGTTTTGATTAAATCTTATATCACAATTATTATCACTTAATTAACTTATGGATAATAAGTTATGCATTAATCCATCAACAAGCAAATAGAAGGGAGAGAACCATTACCAATTGTTCTAGAGCCTATGATCTTTCCTTTATGATCACCTCCAAAACCTACGACATCTCCAAGCTAAAATTCTGGGATTTGGAACATATGCCTTCTTCCCGTCATGTATCGCGAGCAACCAGAGTTCAGGTACCATGACTGGTGTCTTAACTTTACTGCTAAGGATATCTGCAACATGGATTATCTTCTTCTTGGGTCCTTTCTTGTTATTGTTCCAAAAGTTTTTAACAACTTTGGGTTTAGGAACAAAATAAACCTATTTGCAAGAATTAAATCAACGGGGTGTAGCTATTGGTGTTACCTTGGGTTTAGGATGAGGTTTTTCCTTCGGCACAAAACCAACCTAAACAAAATGAGAATTGAGCACATTTGGTTTATCTTCTTTTACATAATTAGATTCTTTATGTGAATCATAACCAATGCCTCTATTCTCGTTTCTACTAACGTCAAAGATCATCAAAGCCACAATGCTTCTTCCTAGGCTTCTAGCTAGACATTTTTGGAAAGGCTTGTCATACTTTTTATAACATCATCGGTACTCTTAGAAGCTTCTAGAGGAATTTCCTTCTCAAGATTAGAACTCATACTTTTGAGAGCAGAGTTTTCATCCTTAAGAAAAAAAATTCTTCATTCAAGATGGAGAATTCTTCCTTAAGCTTAATGTGTTCTTCAGAAACAGATTCATGGACCTTTTTCAATTCCTTGAATTTGATCCTAATTTCCTGATGTTTTCCATAATCTCAAATAAAGGATAAGCTAAAACAGAACGAGATATGTCACAAAATACCTATTCTATGTCTGAGTCAGATTCTGATTATACTTTTGATTGGATCGTCTCATTGGATCCTCTAATGTTGGCCATCAGTGCCACATTAGCTTGCTTTTCTTAGGAGTCATCTTCTGAAAATTCAGAATCATACCATGTTGCCATAAGAGCTTTCTTCTTGCCTTTGAAAGCTCTCTTATTGGGCTTGTCCCTTTGGAGCTTGGGACACTCATTCTTGTAATGACCTGGCTCTTTGCACTCGTAGCAAGTAACATATTTGTTGCTACCATACTTCTTTAGTCTAGAAGTAGACTTGAAGCAACCACCTGTCCTTCTTACTCCTCTGAACTTGTTGCCTTGCTTCCTTTTTCAGAGTTGGTTGACCCTTCTGGAAACAAGCGATAGCTCATATCAAAGTAATTATTCCATTTATGGCTAGAAACAGTTTTCTAAAGATCAAAACCCTGAACTATAATTTTTTCAAAATTAAAATAACCTTCAATGATAACAACCAACAAATTCTCCATATCCAAGAAGGTTCAAGAGATTATCGCAGGAGATGAAAATTTGAAAACAAAAAGAAGAAATGAAAGATTAATTTTGAAAATAAGAGAGATGGGTTCTTAAATACATATTTAGGAGTAATGCAGGACAACTGTCTTTGTTGATGGTTTACTCTAGATCAATCTTTAAGGAATTCTAAACAATTGAAAAGTACAAAAGGCGCAAGGATTTAAAAACACTTTTAAAATATTGGAGAAGACAGGAAACAACAGAAGATGACCAAGAAAGTATAATACATAATATTAAAGAGTCACACATCATTACCTAAAACTTTTTAACCTTCTAGCAGTTGAGCAATAAAAAATTTATCAGTGGTATGGAGTTACAGGTGTCATCACATAGTTTCACACTTAAATTTAGTTAGTGTTAAATAATCCATCTTAAGTTATGGTGTCTGAAGTACTTCATAAGTTATATGATTTCATCAGAGTTAGATTATTAGACTCTTACTGAAATCATTTCTTTAATCAATCAGACGACAATACTTGGTCCATAAACAATTTAAAAGAAAATTGTTATATGAAAGTTGATTAGATCATTTACACAAACAAGCATAAGTGATAAAAATTTAGTTTCCACACAACTGACAATCATATTATTGATATATTAGTTAGAGTATTTGTGAGTGATTGTCAGTAGCTGAGATGAATTCTATGTCTACTACAGACATAATAAAAAAGTACCTAGTCCTTTTCTTAGCTTTGAAATATTTGGTTTTTACCAATAAATTGGTAGTTCCCATAAGTGGACTTTTCACAAATCAATTCCAAGCAAAGTTAGTAACATACCATCCAACCAGTTGAACTTATCAGATGCTACAAGATTCCCTTATCTATTAGGTAAACATTTTCCAGAGTCTGATTGATGTTCTACTCACAAACATACACTTCATAATAAAATAGACTTGGCAGGTGATAGGTTAAATAAAAGAACTTACATCTTGAAGGAGCTTTTGATGCAAGCCTCCTTGAATGTTTTGATAACATGAATTTTGCAGGAGTTTCTCAATGATAATCAGTCTTTAGAAATTAACTTCTTTAGAAGCTTCTATTAGGTACACAGACTGATAAATACATATTCTATTTTCTTTGGTTGATCACTTTTTTTTGTTCATCCAGTTTTATTTTTGAATGCCATTTAGTACCAACAATGCTCTCTCGATGAATTGAAGAAATTAAAGAATCAATAGAATCCATATCCATAATTATTCCATTGTGACTTCTTCCAAAATCCACACTTGCTTCCTCTTTCAGTGTTGGAATGTATGAATTCTTTCTTTTATATCTAATAGACAACCACTACCCTAACATTAGAATTGTAGCTTTGTTCCTTCCCTTGGGCATATCTGCATCAAATACAATTTGAGACCTAGGTACCCATACTCTTATGGGTCCTTTGTTAGTTCTAACGTGCTTTTTCTTGCTTTTTGCATATGCCTGATAGTAATGCCTAGGCTCAATCTAGACTTTTGGTTTATATAATTTTTGTCTTAGATAAGTCTTGAAATTAACTTTTGAACCCTTTAGATTCTTGGCCCATAGGTCCTTTTTTTGGTTTCTTCAGAACCTTTGACTTGAAGGTCATTGGTCCTGGATCCCTATAAACTTTTGACTTTTGAACTTTAGGTTCTGATCTGTTATGAACCTTTGATTGCTAATTTATGAGAACTGACTTCTCTAGAACCCTCGACCTTGAGGTCTCAGGTGCGGATTTATTCAGATCTTTTAACTTAGTAATTTTAGGTTCTGTCTGGGTCAGATTCTTACCTTTATTAGAAGCATGCACATAATAAGATTTTAGCATTGTTTGAGAAATTCTTGAAGAAGAAGGATCTGAGGGTTTCTTCAGAAGTTGGACATTAGAGCATTCTCCATTATAACCCAAACCTTCTTTTTTCCTCTTACTTACTCCATAGATCATTGAAGCAAGTTTAGTTCGTTCAAGACCTATTGTGATAAAGCTTTGAAGAGATACCTCATGCTCATATAAAGTTTTATTAGAATCTTTATCTAAGAGAGTATTGTGATCTTTTTCAAGAGATTCAAATTTGTTTTGATACATTTTTAATTCTTTTTTCAAAAGATCGTGATCTCTCTTTAAGATTTCCATGTGCCTCATTTTATCTTTGCAATGACTCGTGAGGTCTTGAATGAAGGAAATAAGATCATAACGAGATATGTTAGAAAATACCTCATTTTCTTCGTTTGATTTTGAACCAGGGCAAGATTCAGATTCTGCATCACATGATGTGAAATCCATCAACACCGAATTTTCTTCTCCTTCATCTTTATCAGAGCTTCCTTCATTATCAAGTTTATCCCATGTTTCCTTGAGACTCTTGTTGAATTTGTTTCTTAAGTTGTCCTTCTAGAAGCTTCCTTTATTTGACTTTTACTTTAGTAGATCAGGACAATTAGTTCTGAAGTGACCAGGCTTGTTGCTATCGTAGCAGTTCTGAAGCCACTGCTTCTACCAAATAATCTCTTGTTCCTTTTGGCCAGATGTTGAAATATCTTAATGATAAATGTCATTTTCACGTCATTTGAGTTATCATCAGAAACTCCTTCATCAGAAGCTTCTTCTAATTTGCTGATTCTTGAGGTTTTGAAAACTTTACCACTAGATTTCTCAGCAGCATATTTTAGATCCAATGATTTAGACAACTTCACAAGCTCTTTTCCACAGCTCCATTTCATGGCTATGAAGGTTGCTAATAATAATTTCAAGGCTTAAGGTATTCAGATCTTTAACTTCCTTAATAGTTGTAAATTTAGGTCAGAATCTTAGAGGAAGACTCCCTAGAATCTTCTTGACATGATCTGCGAAAATATAACCCTTGTTTAAAACTTGAAGGTCTGATACAAGAACTTGGAACCTAGAGAACATGGTTTCAATGTATTCATCATCCATCATTTTAAATAGTTCATATTGGTGAACCAAAATATTTGCCTTAGCTTCTTTCACCTACTGATTACCTTCATAGGTAGCACATAATGATTCAAAGATAGTCTTAGCAGTTGACTTATCTATCTTTATGTGTTCACAGTGAGGTAGAGCATCAACAATAATACCTCTTACTCTGTGGTATTTTCTGTACACTTTTTTTGAGCTGGTGTGAGAACTTTTCTATTAGGAACCATTCCCACCCTATTTACTTGACTATCAATGCCATCCTCAAGGATATCCCATAGCTCATTATCAAGCCAAATGATGTATATGTACATTTTTCTTTTCCACCATTCAAAGTGAGTTGAATCACCACTGAATGCAGGTGGTTTAGCAGAATAGTAACTTTTTCAAAAGCACTATAATCATGTGGAATACTAGTGCTAGTAACATGACTATCACCAGTATCTCTCATCTAGTATACTTTTCTCTTCAGGATCATTTTTTGTACCACTATTAAGTGTTAAGCACAGACCGTGCTCTGATGCCAACTGAAGGTGAGAAAAATACAAAAGGGGGTTGAATTGTGTATATGATAATTATATCTTTTTGAAACAACAGCTTATGAATCTGACCAAGCTCAGGTTCTAAGCTAGAGTATGCAGTAGCGGAATAATTTAAAATGCATAAGCAATAAGTAAATCACACACAAAAATTATCCTGGTTCCTCTATAACAAGAGAAGGCCAGTCCCCTTGTCACACAAGAGTTTTTCACTATAATCCGAACTTGATTACAATTTGCTAAGACACACCAGTCTAAGACTTTATGCTCAATATCACAAGAAAGAGACTTCTTGCCTAAACTAACTGTTCAGGACTTCCTGCTTAATCACACTAGAAAGAGACTTCTTTGCCTAAGCCAATTGTTCATGACTTCCTTTCTCAATCACACTAGAAAGAGACTTTCGATCCTTAACCAACTGTTCAGGACTTTCTTGCACAATCACACTAGAAAGAGACTTCTTTGCCTAAACCAACTGTTGAGGACTTCCTTACTTTATCACACTAGAAAGAGACTTCTTTTCCTAAACCAACTGTTCAGGACTTCCTTACTCAAACACTAAGTCTGAGACTTTTATAAAGTCTAGACAAAATGATTAGGATTACACAAGATGTACATGATATACAATCAGAGGTATAAAATAATACAACATACGCAAAGACCTTGGTTCTCGAGATTTATAAGATATACAAGTGTAAGAAACTCTCAAGACTATGTGCAACCACAACAACTATGGACATAAGCTAAGAGAGCGAAACAATTTTTGTTCTTGTTGCATCTTCTTGTTGTATTATCTTGTTACTTATTTTTAATCTTCTAATCCTCTTATAGAGAGAACAAAAGAGATGTTGGAAGTTTTTTTTCATAAGTGTCTTTGGTGAAGAAACAGTTTCCAAGAGAGAGATGTTGGAGATGGTACGATGAGGATCGTCATCTTCTGAATAATTTCTTTATCCATTGTGTCTTTCTCAAGTAAGATGTTCATACACATGGTGGAGTAGACTGAAGAAATCATGTCAAACTTCCTTGAACCTTGTGCTACTCTAGTTGACTTTCTCCATAATTCTAGCAGCTTGATAAGATAGAGTTGTTTTAGCACAGAGTACGGAAAAGTGAACATTTGTACTTTGTTTCGAGCAATGCGCTTGTGTAAGAACAATATTTGTTCAGGCAATAAGTCTCTATGTTTTGACGATAACAACCATATATTTTGTATGTAACAATTTAGTTTCTAATAGTTTTCTTGAGTGTACAGATATTATGTTCAATGACATCTAGATTGCTGTCCGCAAAGAATAATCAGAAACAAGTAAGGAAACTCATAAATACTATTTGCTGTTGAATGATCATCAGAAGAAGTTACTGTGCACTTCTCAACAAGCTGGTGCTTTAGAAGTCACAAGTAATTAGAAGGAATCAAATTCAGAACCAGTACTCTAACATAAGAAATCAGCATGCAAGATCGAGCTTTTAAGCATAAATCAGAAGGTAAGATTTGTCCATCAGAAAAGATGCTGCTTATATCTCTGAAGGCAAAGTCGAAGATTCTGAATACAGATCAGATACATCAGAAGTCAAGTTAAGCATATGAAGATCAGATTCAAGGATGTACTGAAGATCAGAGGGGGAAAGTTTCAAGAATCAGAAGTGCATTCATCAAAGGAATAACTCGTTTTCAGATTGGCTGTTGTCTTAATATCTGGAAAACAAGGTTCTTACCTTAAGGACTCTAAAAAAACTGGACAAGCTAAATTGTCACAAATCAACTCTAGATCAGAACTCAAGTATCGTTCCTTCAAAAGAGCTTCTGCTATCAATTCTGATAAACGAGACTCTAACTCTCATAAGATAATGATTCTACTCTTCATTCAAAGTAGTTTCTGAACTACACATCAGAATTATTATCAGGAAGAAGAAGACAAGTTAATCTCCTCCAAGCTTACTACTTCAAAATCAGAAGTACATTAATTGAGCATAAGATCAAAGAAAGAAGAAATTAGTACAACTGTACATCACAACCACTTCAACCAGATGTATGTACTATTTCTCTGAAGCTGTCTTTCACACTTCAAGCTACAGGACAAAAGAAAGTACAATCAACAGAAAAACTTGATTCTATCTGTTGGGAACTAGATGTTGGAATTTAAAAGACCTTCTCAACCTTCAAAGTCTCTTTTAAGAACTATATAAGAAGATCAAATCATCCAAAAAATGTGATGACATTGGCAATACCCATGTTGTTCATATCATATCTATGTGTAGCTTCTGATGCCGCTGGTATCGCTACAAAAATAGATGTCACAGTTATGTTCATACTGCTATAACGGTTGTTATCGTTGCAGTTGTTAATTGTGATTTGGTTAGAAATGGAACTCAACCAACACAGATTAACATGAACATAGTGATGAAGATGATGACTATGCTAACAAGCTGATATAAAGAAGCATATGTCAGAATGAGAAGCTGAAGCACACACCAATGAAAATGCTGTTGGGTAATTTAGCTGTTGCTAAAGCTTAAATTGTTTATGCCAAAGATGATCAGAAGAAGAAGATTCTTCAAGATGCCATTCAACTATCATCAGATGCATCTTGGAAGAAATCAGAAGAAGCAAGGAGTTGTTGCTCGGAACTTGCTCAAAGAAGATGAAGAAGAAGACCACAACAAGATGCTACCCAACTTTCTATCATGTACCTCTTTGTAGAATAATGTATTGAACACTATAGTTGTTGCTCGTATAGTGGTTTAGGTCTAGGATTCTTCATGTAAATTGTTTTAACACATGAGTTGTTGCTCGGAAATGTGTTAATAATTTGTGCTTAATTTAGTGTTTACATCCAGCTTGTGTAGAAGAAATATACTGTAAGAAAACCTTTATCAACTGAATGTTGATTGTTCCTTGAGCGACCGAGTGAAGGTCAGGAATCTAAAGGGGTCAATGAATGTTATATATGTGGATCAGATCACTGAATAGTTCATTGTTGGTGAGTCGCAAGTGGTTATTGTGCAAGGTTGTTAGTCACAAACGGAGGTTTGTGCAAGGAACAATGAAAGTTATATTTGTGGGTCAGATCACTGAACAGTTCATTGTTGGCTAGTCACAAGTCATTCTTGTGCAATGGTGTCTGTTATACCCCAAAATTTGCCCGCATCTTTTTTCAAGGAGAAGACAACAGACCTCTGTCTAAAAATTTAGAGTTTTATATAATCTTGGATTTTATTTCATAAATATCCTGATTTTATGAATACTCAGTTTTTAGAATATTTGTATACGGTATTTTGGTTCGCTGTTAAATTCATTCTTACACAAACGCCAAATACTGTTTATCACTTCACACGCTGTTTATTTGAGATTTATTTTCAGATAAATAATACTGACGCAATTGGTACAGAATCAAATTTTGCAGGCGCAGAGTCCAGGGATTCAGACTGTACTGGTAACAATTAAATTATTATTTGGTTTTGTTCCCCACTAATTTTTGTACTATATTATTGTTTTCAAATCTCTTTCTTTCTTTTCAAATCTTTTTCTTTCAAATCAAACCCTAACTTTATTCTATACATCTTTCTTTTCAAACCCTACCATACACTTTCTTTCAAATCCTACTACCACTCAAACTTTCCTTTTTTGTACGGTACCACTTCATTCCCCAACGTCTCCATCCCTCTTTTCACTCTATAGATACCCCTCATTTTTTCCATAAAATCTCACATCAAATTTCACTCATCTCCCAAATTTCTATCATACTATCTCATAATTATTTTCTCTTCTTCCCCGGCAAAAATGGCAAAGTGGGTGGATACGTTTTTTCTTGCTGTCATCACTGTTTTTGTGGTGATCATGTCCTTTTTCTGTCTACATAGTCCTGAAAAATGCGGACCTGGGATGCTTGCACTCCCGTACATCTATATATTGTTGTTTATAGCATGGATTTTTAATCGTCATACTTAAAGTTTGTCGTATCTTTCGCTTTCAAATAACGTACCGTTCATTATATTTGTCGTACTGTTCGCTATATTTTTATGTAATATTTGTACTGTCAGTATTAAATATTGTACAATCTGTTGTACCATCGTTTAATTATCGAGATAATATTATGTGTGTTTATTGCTAGTTAAATATTTATTTCTGTGCATTAAATCCTTTTCAATTTTATTATCGGTAATTTCGTTCGCGTACAGTATATTTTATTTATTTATTATGTTTGTGTTTTTCTAAAAACTCATGTAAATAATTTTTCACCATTAACACAACAAAAACAAAAAGAAAAATTAACTTTAACTGTTAAAGTTTTCACTTTAACTGTTACGTTAATGCCCGGACAGCCAGTTAACAGTCAAACCCGCTGACAACACGATTCTCCGTGTTTGTACCATCAGTCAAGTCAATCTTTTGCATTTCAAATTCCAAGATTTTTGTTCTAGAAGTCTTCTGATAATCACATGATCAGCAGAGACTCAACACTGCACAAAAATCAGGTACGCTTAACTGTCTCCTACACAAACAGTCCCTAACTAGGGTTTTTGTTTTTTTCAGGAGAACAAGTTTTTTGAGACCTCAAATGGATTTCATGGATCTCCATATGTCTCAAAGTACCACCAGACAAATTTTCAAACTTCGATTCGCTCGGACGCACAGTCAACAGCTCAAACAGTCAACAGACGACCAATTTGACCGAAAAGTCAACAGACAGTCAAAAATGAAATTTTTTGTCAACATCCATATTTTGTCAAAATATTCATCATTTGATCAATGGTTGATCACAATTCATCAAGAAAAGTTCAGAAATCGACAAAACTCTAAGTTTCAAAATTAGGGTTTTCTCCTAAAAAGTCAACTGAACTTTGACCGGCCATAACTCTCTCCTCGTTCATCCGAAAAATTCCAACCAAAGCTTATTTTGAAGGAAATTAAATTATCTTTCAAATGAAATTGGTCCCATGGTCATTGGATTTACCATTTGGAAAATATGAGCCAAGACATTACAGGTCATTTTCAAAGTCAACAAAAAGCAGTTTTTTGTCAAAGCCCATAACATCAAGATAACTTCTCCAAATGCAAAATAGTTTCCAATGTAGCTTGTAGAGGACATCTTGAGGTTTCTAAAAAGTACAAGAACTCCTTCATATGATCAAAATTGAGGGAATTATGCCTTGTTGAAGTTGGTCATTTTTTGGGAAAATGCATGAAACCAACATTGATCAAATTTGTTTTTTTTCCAAAAGGGCCCAAGCATTTGTGATCCAAACATGTTCCTAATAATGTCTAAGGCCACCCACGGCCAACATTAGGCCCATGACATTTTTATTTCTTTTTTGATTTAATTTTACTTCATTTAAAGTTAAATTAAAAAAGAAATGATCCAAGATAATGATCCAATGCTTTGTCTTTAGCATGAGTCACCAAGTTTGATCCAAATTCTGAAGCATAGAGGTACAGAAGACCTATGGCAAGAGGGGTGAAGAAAATTGAAGCCATGGCCAAGATTTTCAAAGCTTTTATTCATAAAAAATTCAAAATTTCAAAGACACTCAAGTATGGAAGAAAAGCATGGTTGCTTAAGTTTGCAACACTCAAATATTGCCTATAAGTAGCTTGAGTCCATCAGCATCAAACACACGCGAATTCTGAACCAGAAACATACTTGTATCACACTTGAATTTTTCAAAGAAATTTAAAATTCGAATTTTGAGTTTAAGCTAGATTCAAGTGCAAATAATCATCCAAACACAATCCTCAAGTAATTCTGAAACTATTCCAATCATTTCCAGCAATCAAAACACCTTGAACCAAGCACTAAAAGCCCACAGTTTGTTCAAACAAAAACCTACAAAAATATAATTGTACATGCATATTTAACACGATGTAATCATATATTTGAGTTTGGTTTGTTGTTCTGATCGTTTCTGGATAGTTAATTAAGGTTTGGTCACGTATTCACGAAGTTACCATTTTAGGGTTCTTGAGCTCTATTTTGGGGTTTTTCGTTTAAGGCAAAATTAGACCAAACTAAGGCCATGGTTGTGATCAGTGGAACATTTGCAATAGAACCATGACCTCGCGCCAAATTTCTTTTACGTCTAACCCCTATTCGTGTTGCACAAGTGTAAAAGATTGAGCTTTTTGAAGCTTCCTGCAAATGAGCGGTGTAATAAGTGTTTCTGAGGAAGAAGATGAGACGTGGCTCCCTCCCATTTGCCAGAGGACGCGCGCGTTTTATTATTTTTAAAATTTTTGATTCTGTGTTTTGCAGCGTACGTATGTGGCATACTCCCTCGCTCTGGTCACCATCAGATGCATCTGATCACTTCATCCAACACACACGCTTTGCTTGTCCATACCATGGACACACTAGCCAACCACACCTGATCAAATATTTTATATGTTCTATTTTATTTAATTTTCTTTTGCAAAATTATTTAAAAATAGTTTAAAAAATCAGAAAAATATGCAAAAAATATTTTTAGGGTGATAAAATATTGTATTAATTTTTGACACAAAAATATTTTATTTTTATTAATAATTAAAATATTTTGTTTAATTAATTAGATAATACTTACATATTTATCTTTTAATTATTTCTAACCTATCAAAAAATCAGAAAAAAATATTTTCTTTTTATTAAATTAAGTTTATATATTATAAACTAATTTGGTACATAATTAGAATATTTTTATCTTTAAATTTAATTTATATGTATAATTATTTGTATAATTATATATTAATTAACTTAATAATCTCCAAAACAATTTCAAAAATCACAAAAAATTTAATTTTATTTTAAAATTAATTAACAAACAATTTGGACATATTTTAGACTTAACTTTTTAGGTTTAAATTTTATTTCTAATTCTTAACCTTTTAATTAAATTAATTATGCATTAATTTTAATTAAAATCAACCATCCAAAAATCTAAAAAAATATTTTCCCTTTATCTTATTGCAATTTAAATTCATAGATAAGTGTATAGGTTGTCAAATTCATGTAAATAGCGTAGTTTACATTTCTCGCACAATCGATGTAATAGCGTAGATTTACTTTCCGCATTTTACATTCCCGCACTTTAATTCCTGTACATATAAAACTGCATGTAGGAAAAGAATAAAACTGAAGCGCTAGATCACTAATCTCAAAGATAACATATCAGAAAATAAATCACAATCACACTTGCACCTCTTAGGGTAATCCCTCTGTTACTCTTTTCAAAATCAAATCTTGCTGTTTCAAATACAATTCAAATTTTTCTTCTGTATCAAGTCAAGGAAATTTTTCTAAAGAAATAGGAAAGAACCTTATAAACTTAGGGTATACCTCCTAATTGCTTGCTCAATCAAAAACAACAAAAGTTCTTACACATCACTGTTTTTTTCAAAACAAACTTTCAAAAAGACTATACTTTGTATATATCCAAACAAGGATCATTACGAAGTTAAAAATCTTTTTTCAAACCATCAAAATATCTTTCGAAAGATAAACACTTTGTATACATCCGCACAAGGATCATTACAAAGTTAATTATTTACTAAATATTTAAAACCACATACAAGCATTTCAAGCAAAACAAACAATTCAAACAAGTGAGCTAAGCAATTAAGAGCCCATGGATAACCATGGATACAAAGGGTGCTAACACCTTCCCTTTGTATAACCTACCCCCGAACCCAAAATCTCTTTAAGGTCTTTTTCTGTTTCTTTTATAAACCTTTCCTTAATTGGATAAAATAAAAGTCGGTGGCGACTCTCTGATTTTCACAACTCAAAAATAAAAATAGAGTCAGTTCGCATCCCACAAAAAAACCGAGGCGACAGTGTCACAAACGGTGGTTTGTGCAGGGAACAATGAATGTTATATCTATTAACTCAGATCAACGAACATGTCATTGGGTGTTAGTCACAGGGGTTGCCTGTGCAGGTCATTAGTCACAGGGGTTGTCTGTGCAACGTTAGTCACCGGCTGTTGCCCGTGCAATTGCAATCAGTTTGGTTATAATGGATTAAGTCCTTGTGCTCAAGGAGAAATCACCTTGGGAGGGTGGGCTGGATTAGCTTGAGAGTTTCTCAAGTGAACCAGGATATATCTGGTGTTCATATATTTATTAATGTTTAATGTTTTCCAGTTATCAGAAGCTCAAAGAAGTATTTACTTTTTAAGAAGGCAAACTGCTTCTGAGAAATGATAAGCTTATGATAAGTGAGAGCTTATAGCTTCTGATAAATAGCTACCTCTTAAGCTTCCGCATGAGAGTTTTAAAAGGAAAGGGAATTATTGAAAACCCAATTCAAACCCCCCCTTTCTTGTGTTTTTCTCCACCTTTAGCTTGAAGCTCCATTTGAATATTAGAGGCTGAGTCAACATTGAACTCAAGTCTTTTTAGGACATCAGAGACTAAGATAATTTTGGCGCTGAGGTTCTATACGAATATTAGATTCTGCTTCAATATAAATCTGAATTGCTTCTCCTTTACTATCTATTAAACTTGGTCAGAACCTAGTTACATACCAACTTAATGATCCTGCACACTTAAGAAAATGTTAGTATACGATATTGTTCTTTAAGTACTTTGTTATCATCAAAGTCCAAGAAGTATGAATAGATTTTGTTCAAACACTATTGTCATAAATAACCAATTGATTGTCATAAACGTGTTTTTAACTTAGAAATTTTTTTCAAGTTTTCTTTTCTTACAATCTTTTGTCATAGTAAACAATAGATTGTCATGTTGCCTCTACCTAAACAAATTTTCAAAACCAAACTTGCAACAATCGATTGTACCCCTATATCAATCGATTGTCACAGGTTCATTTTTGAATTTTTTAACGTTGCAACGAAGGCAACAAACGATTGCCTGCATAAACCAATTGATTGTCATTGAAGCATTACGAATTGTTGTGAAACTTTAACACACATTTTTATTACCTCTTTTCATGGAATCCATTCCCTAATCATGACAACATATTTTTTTATCTTTTTCTGAAGCTTTGCCATGATTTTTCAAAAGGTGTCTTGTATCATATAAATAGTAGTAAGTTTCATATTCAAACTCTCATCTTTCAATATCAATTTTTCTACCTAAACTTTCAAAACAATTAAAAACTTTTATGTATAAATTTTTACATTAAAGAGAAAGTTTCTTGAGTACTTAGAGTGTATTATATTGAATTGTTATATTGAAAAGGGAAGAAATTGTTGAAATTTTGTTGTGTTATCAAAATTCACTTGTATTCAAATTCACTAAATGTTTGTTGACGGTAACAGGGAATTAGACAAACACAATTGGCCAAATTGCATTAGTAAATATTAATCGTATTCATTATCTTTTACTTTTATTTATCTTTAATCTTATATATTAGTGGTCATTCTAACAATAATTTTATTTGAAATATATCAAACATTAAACAAACAAACATTTTTTTTATTTAATCTTTTATATTAATGGTGGTTCTAACCATAATTTTATTTGAAATATATCAAACATTAAATAAACAAACATTTTTTTTATTTGAACTTTGATTTGTCATCATTGAAAAAAGAAATTGAGGTAGTAGTGAGTAGCCTCACTATACGGGAGTTACATATGATATATCCCTCTCGTTTCACCCAATATAATTATGTTGCAATAAAAGTGTAAACCAAACATTGTCATAAATGAGTGACACCAAGTTGGAGGGTGAATTTAATTTGAGCAAATCAGTTATAACAAAAAGGTTATAAATTGATAATACAATCATTTCAAACAAGAGACAAAAAATGGCTTCTTCCTTTTAGAAGAAGAGAGACAAGAAAATCATTTAGAAGAAGATTAAGAACTTCTTTGTTTGGATATGGCATCTATTGAAGAACTTCCTGATTCAACACGCCTAGCTAAAGATGAATATGTATGTTATCTTCATCTTTGTTAAAATTTATTTATTTTTTATTTATTGTTGAAAATGTTAGCTATTTCTTCATAATCAAAATCATATTAAGTTTAATTAATTTATTGTTAAAATCCTCTATTCTAGTTAAGTTTTTTTATAAATTATTTATCAACCAAAAGCTGATTTAAAAAAAAAAAGTATACTATATTTACACTCATTTTCATTAGACTTTTCAATCTATTTTCATGATTAAATAATAACTATCTAAAACAGTGCAAGTCCTAGTATTTTATTTCATAGTGATGATAGTTGCAAATTTGTAGAAGTTTTAGGTAGAAATGTTTTTTTTTTGAAAGATGGCTGTGATATTTTGAATAATATGTGTTAGGTCAAAATATTTCAATATATGAATAATATGTGTTTTAAGACGTGAAAATGATTGATTGCTTAAAAAAATTGATTATGACATGAATCAACTTATTTGTCTTTCTGAATTTATTCCCTTATTGACATGTTCTTGAAGCATTTTATGAATACTTACCCTACTTCTTTATGTTATTTTACCATGGATTGTAATATAAACTTAAAATTTAATTTCATTCAATATAATTTCATAATTATATTTTACAATTTAATCCATTGTTTTTGAACACTTGTGAAGGAAAAAGAGATTCCTTCATCAGATGAAATGATAGAGAGAAGCTTAGGAACATTTGGATGGGTAGAATTTGTGCAATGCATTCTCGTATCATTCGCGATGTTCTTCGATGCGCAACAAGCATTCATAACGATTTACACAGACGATTATCCGACATGGCATTGCACAAATTCAACATTATGCAATTCGAATTCGGACATCTGCAAGATTCCGAAATCTTCATGGTCATGGGATGGACCATCACAAAAAACAATCATATCTCAATTCCATCTTGAGTGTGCAAGTGACTTCATCATAGGTTTACCTCAATCTTCATTCTTCATTGGTTGTCTTATTGGTACTTTTGCTTTGGCAACTTTGGCTGATACGTCACTTGGAAGAAAAAACATGTTGATTCTCTCTTGTTTATCGATGTCGGTAGCCTCAATCGTCATTGTGTTTTCCACCAATGTTTGGATTTACTCGGGTTTCAAATTCCTCATCGGGTTTTGGCGTGCGTCGATTGGAACATGTGTTCTTGTTTTGTTAACGGAGAAAGTTAGTACGGAATGGAGGTTCACTGTTGGAATCGTTGAATATTTTTGCTTCACATTAGGGTACATGTCATTACCCGGTGTAGCTTATATTTTTCGATTTTCCTCCTGGAAAAATATTTATATTTGGACATCGATTCCGGCTATAATATACTCAATCGTTGGTTATTGTTTTGTTACCGAGTCCCCGAGGTGGCTTCTAATGCAAGGAAGAAATCAAGAAGCTATTGCAATGCTTAAAGGGATGACTTCACAAGAAAATGAGGATTTAACCGCAAGTTTATTGCTAAGCGCACCCCCTAAACAGAGGGCTTCGGTTTTTCAACTTTACTCATCAATTACAACGTTGTTTGAGAGAAGATGGGCTTTGAAAAGAATGCTTGCAATTATGGTGCTTGGTATTGGAATTGGAATAGTTTATTTTGGTATGCCATTAGCCGTTGGAAATTTAGGATTCGATATTTACTTAGCCGTTGTGTTCAACGCCTTAATGGAAATACCTTCTTGTGTCGCTACTTATTTCTTAGAGAATCGACAAAGAAAGCCGTCGATTCTCTCATTTTCTCTAGCGAGTGGCATTAGTTGTGTTTTGTGCGTTGTTGCTGGTTCAAGATTACAAGGAATCAAAGTAGGGTTAGCGTTGATATCGTTTTTCAGCGCTTGCACGGCTTATAATGTGTTTCTAATTTACATCATAGAACTATTTCCGACGAGTGTGAGGAACACGACGACGTCGTTGGTGAGACAAGCAATTGTTTTTGGCAACATTTTTAGTCCTTTTTTGATATCTGCTGGGAGGAAAAATGATGCATTCTCTTATGGTGTGTTTGGTGTTGTTATCATATTGTCTTGTGTTACTTTGCTTGGTTTGCCTGAAACCAAAGGATTAGCACTTTGTGATACCATGGATCAACAAGAGAGAAAAGAAAAAAGCTATGTAATGTGATATTTGTAATAGGTATGTTTTTATTATGGTTAGGTTCGTTTAATTTGTTGTATTGTGTTGAAGCTTTCATTTGTCTTAGGTTTTTATGTAAGAGCCTAAGATCTTAACTTTTTAAGTCATAATGACATTAATAAATAAACTGTATTGTCAAAACTTGGCTTATAGTTTTGCTTTGTATGTCATCAGTAGAAAATAATTTAAATTAGCATAATTGATAAATATTTTTTGCACGAGATTAAATCATCGAGTTGAAAAAATTTATAATGAATAATAAATATTTTAAAAAAAAAAAATATAAAAATATAAGTGCTTATTGAAAAAAAAAAACATTGATGCATGTTCATGACTGATTTTTAATCTTAAAATATAAAAATAATTTGAATACGAGCATCAAAATACATATTATTTACATATTTTAAAAGTACATATTATTTAAATCATTTATGCTTTCACTCTGTTACTTATATGTGTGAGGACAAATTAATCCGTTTTATTTGACATTTTATTGGTTGTAGATTCAAATTAATATATTATTGATAATTGTAATTGAACTCACATTTTAAAAATATTAAAAACAAAAAAAAAAAAACACAATAAATAGGTTATTATTTTGTTGTTAATATTTGCAAAATAATAATATGAATAGTGAAATTAAAGAATTACGAGTGCGTTTAATTTATATAAAACAAAAATTAAAGAGAACCGTACTAGACATTACAAGACAGATTTCTATAAATTTGCATTTTTTTTTTCCTTCCGATCTTTAAGTATCTTTAAGTATGATAGTGAGATTAATAATAAATATAAATATGATATATAATTTTTAAAGGATAATAGTTAGATATTTTTCAAATTGAATACAGATATTTTTCAAACAGCAGCCAGGAAAATAAATACAATAGTACTATGTTACTCGGGACCCCTTACATAAACCCTACTCCATAACATTTTTATGCATAATTCTTTGATAAACACCCTTCTCAATTTGGTAACCTCCATTTGCACGTTGTTGTTATCCATATTAAATGCTTCCTCTTAAAATCATCGTGCTAAGAAATTTGTCCCAATAATTCATAAAATAGCATTTTCTATCTTTTGTTCCTTTAAATTTCATAAACACCTTTGGGGTCTATCTTTGACTATTTGTTAACAATTTAATAAACAAAATTGTTTTCAGTATTTTGCTTATGTATTCAAAGAAAGGATAAGGGGTGCTCGACCACGGCGGCGGATTCAGACATTACATATTGGTGTATCTAAATATTAAAAAGTTATAAATTAAATTATATTAAAAATAAAAAATAATATTGTTTAAAGCAATAAATTTATAATAAAATTGTCTATCAAATATGAGAGATTAGCAAAGATAAAAGTGAGAGAGAAACTTGAGAGGTGGTGATAGTGTTTGATAGACTAGACTGGATCGGCCAGTCAAACTCGGAATCAAAAGGGTCAGAATCGACCAAAAAGGTAAAAACTGGCGAACCGACAATTTTGGAAAAACGAAGGATTAAATGTTTGTTTTTCTCAGACAAAACGACGTTATTTTGATAATTAAAAAAATAAAAAAAATAAAAATATAACTAGACTTTGTTCAAAACTTATTTTGAACAACTTTCCCTCTTTAAAATTAAATTTATTAGACAATACACTTATTTTGTTATTTAGTTTATGTTGCAATTAGACTTTGTTCAAAATTTATTTTGATTTGAATTTTATTCTATTTTGTTGTATGTGATGATTAAATTTAAAATTTGAATTTAGAGAAAGAACTTGTAAAATTATGATATTTTGAAATTTTGAAATTTGGTAGGTGTCGTGATTGTTTTAGAGATCGAGTTATCTGAATCGACTGATTTAATAACTATATAGTTTTGTTAGAGAGACTGGATTATTCAATTTTTAGTTATCTGGTTTATTTAACTAAATTATCAAATTTAATCAAGTTTAATAAAGCGGTTCGACCAATGACACAGTAATTCGACCAATAAATCAGTGACCCACCCTCATCGATTTGATGATCGATCTAATTTTTAAAATATTAGATAGAGAAAATATGATATATAAGCTGAAACGTGGTGAATGTGGAGAAAAACACAAGAAAGGGGGGATTGAATTGTGTTCTTTATCAATTAAATTTTCCCTTTCTTTTCCTTAACGTCTTTTCTTTCACTTAATAATCTATTGGATTATGCTTTTATGTTGCAGAAGCATGAAGTGTAGAACTACATAACCAATACGATGTTCATTTTAACTTCTAAGGCATATCAAAACTTCTGACAAGTCCAGTATAGTTCCGCAGATTAAAGCTTGGAAGTTCTAAGTTAAAATGACATTTGCAGAAAGTACAAGACACATTCATTTTTGTCCCGGTTCACCTTCTAACTAAGGCTACCTCCAGTCCACCTTCTTCAGGTGATTTGCCTCTCAACAGAGGTCTTAATCCACTATAACCAAATCTTGATTACAATTGCATGAACCTCCGTCGTGACTGACCATCCTGCACAGCCAACTGCTCTGACTAAACCATCTGGACAATGACCCGTTCAGTGATCTCCACGAGATATAACGTCCATTGACTCAGAAACCCTGCATAAGCTACCCGCGAGTGACTAACCCCTAGTTGACTGAACCGTTCAGTGATCCCAGCAGGATATAACGTTCATCACACTAGTAACCTGCACAGCTGCCTGCTGTGACTGACTCCTGCACAACCAACTGTTGTGACTAACTTCTGATAATGAACCGTTCAGGGATCCTAGTAGGATATAACGTTCATCTATCTTCTAGAGATTACATGTGTGCTTCTTAGTTAAGCAAATTGTCTCTTATTCTTAATACATATGTTTACGACTCTCTGACTAGAAGTCACTTCTGGAGCCTAAACATTCTATAAGAAGTTTCCTAAGATATAACACACTTCAAACAACAACTCTATGTGTTTTACAATTAATTACAAGAATAATACAGAATCTTGTAGTCTTCTATTCTTGAACTTCTGGATGAGATCTTCTTCATCTTCTGATAAGCATATTAAGAGACAACGCTCTTGCTGGTTGCTTCTTCTTGATCTTCTTCTTCGATACTGATCATAAAGCTGGTTTCATCTGATGACACATTGATCAACATTAGTAAACATGAAACACTCTGCGAACAACAACTCAGTGTATTCAGTTCCCTCTGCTTTTCAACATGATCAATTAATGCTTGATCAAGTATTCTTGGATGTCTTC
The DNA here is from genome assembly GCF_029867415.1 of Vicia villosa. Classification (NCBI taxonomy): domain Eukaryota; kingdom Viridiplantae; phylum Streptophyta; class Magnoliopsida; order Fabales; family Fabaceae; genus Vicia; species Vicia villosa. The sequence goes on along the minus strand of NC_081184.1, from coordinate 39,896,078 downwards.
ATCTTCTCCAATGGAGCATTCTGCAAGGCATGCAGGTTCAACTTATTCATCCTTTGAGAGTTTCTTCATGGTAGGCATATGATGTATATTTCAACATTTAACCATCATGCACATGGTGTATGTTTCTTCTTAATGGAGCAATTGAATTAGCTTATCAGCTTTCACGTTCATGCTCTCCATTTCCATCTTTCTTCATACAGGCATGTGTTTAGTGTATAACAACATTGTGGATTGATCACATACATAGTATGCGTTGCCCCTTATGTATCTTCTGATGTGAGTTTGCTTTCTCACACATTTTCTCTCTTTTGTACAGTACATGCATATGATAAGTGCATTTCAACACTGTTGCTTATCACATACAGAGTATGTGTTGCCTCTCGTATCTTCTGACGCATGTCTTCATATTTATTAAGTTTGATGCTTCAGCTGCTTCATCTACAGATGCACAAATGCATTATGTGGATTCTTCTTCTTCTTCTTTTGTGCAGAATATATCTTTGATTGCACACCTTCTTCTTGTCTCCATGGATGATCCTCGCTTGATATTTTCTTTTTCTCTTCGGATCCATTCAAGAGATGAATGATCACTTACTCTTCATTCTGGATAAACTGATTTATGTTCTTTGAGTAAGATGGATGGATTCCATATGCTGTGGTCACTCCATACACTTCAAGTTTGAAGATTTGTTCTATTTATAGCTTGGTGAGTGTTACCGTTAGAATCTAGCCATTGAGATTTATTTGAATATTTCTTTGAAAGCTCTGTCTTGTATGATCCTTTAATGACAAGTTTTGCTCTCTGCAGAAACCTTATCTTCAGCCTGGTGATTTCAGTTGATGGCGTGCTTCTTTGGTTAAGCTTATCTTTCCAACGCGCTGCATGTGGCTTGCTTCTTCTTTTGGCCTTGGGAGATGATCCATTTAATGTTGCAACCGTTTTGCTTATGATGATGTTTCTAACGGCTCTTCCTTAGATTCTAAGCTCTTTATATTTTACTTAATTTGTGTGCTGAGCTGTAGCTTCTTCATTGGTCGTGACTCTGCTGATGTTTGTATGTCATATTTCACTGTATCGTAGTCTTCATAACTTGTAGCTTCAGAACTTCTGATCTTTATATTTGCGTGATCTTCATTGTTTGCACAACTTCTTGTAATGATCTTTCTTGTTTATTTCCTTTCAGCTTTTGATGTACTTTCTGATTGAGACTGTTGTATGTAGACCTTGATATTGCTTGTTTTTCTGAATGATCTTGTTCCTTATTATTGCTTATCTTGCTTCTGATATGTGGTCTTATGCTTGCTTGACCTATTATTTCTCTGAACTTCTGATCAGTGATGTTTAGCTTCGTCAATCTTCTGGATGTTTCGGATGTAGTTGTTGTACTATTCTCCTGATGAATCCTGTATAAGATTTATAACATAATATCTGCATACTCAATGAAACCATTAGTAACAAAATTGTTACTCACAAAATATATGTTCGTTATCATCAAAACCAAATTCTAAACATAGATTCTCAATCGTGTTCTAACACGTGGATCCGCCCTAGTGCTCCATACAAAATACAAGAAGCAATTTTATAGACAAAATTAAAAAAAAAATCCTCAGAGTAATACACAATTCTCCGACTTAAAACACCAACTAGACCAAAGACACCTTTTACTAACTAGATTAACGCCAACAAACCATTCCTAGATCACAAATTTAATCATCCCTAACACTACAAAAATAAGTGCAATTAGCCAGGTGAATTTCACCTCGCAAAAGAAAAAATCACTCAGCAACGCAATAATTGCGGGGTTGACCAAATACCTCACAAAAATGTTAGTCGCAACTTATTGTAAGGGGAAAAGCACTTCGCAAATAAAATACTATTCCTAAAAGACCATGAAGTCCAACAAACAGCCAAACCAAATAACTAATGAAAGTCAAAATGGAACTTATTGAAAAAATTTGGACCCGGTGCTTGAGAAGAGAGAAGGAAAAGATACTGAATGATCTTGAAAATCCACCTCAAGCCAACAACACACATCTCTCCAAGCCTGCTTACCAATTCCTAAGAACCCTTTCTTCCAATTGATCCATGTTGCTAACATCCTTCCAACAAAGAAAAACTCTATTGTTTTTGTTCAAATTAGAATAATCCAACAACTTAGCTTTGATATCGCAATATCTGCAAGAAATTAAATTAGAGCACATAGCATCATTCTCAGACAACAACCTACATTTCCATTTGCTTAGAAGAGTTAACTTGAATCTCACGCAATGTTTGACTCTGAGCCCTCCTTTTATCTTTGGCAAGCAAATTTTGTTCCAACTAATTTAATTAATTTTCTTTTTCTCCTCTGATCCACCTCGAAGAAACACCCTTTGTAACATAATTATATCCTTAATAATAGCTTTAGGGGACATGTAAAAGAAAATTGATAAATTGGAATGTTAGTTAACACTGCATTTTACAAAGGCACTCTCCTCTTGATTGAGAGATACTTGTTATGTGCAAGAAATGTAGAAGCTGCTTGAATAAAGTCTTGGTTCAAATTGAAGCCATAAATTTTACTCTTGAACATATTCACACAAAGCCTTGAAACCAACTCGAATCACACAAAGTTGCCTTATTATAGGGTCTTTTAGACCTAGGTTATCTCGAAAAAGGCCACCGTCCACTTAATTAAGTAGTGGAAAGTTGAATCCCTATTTTTAAGATGTGGGTCAGTAATGAGCCTTGCATTTCTTTATCCAAGACACACATTTTATCCTATGTTTTCCTGCATGGGCGAGAAAGACTTAAGGGCGAGGTGATACCTCCCTCCAAACGACCTTACTTTACCGCCTTGTCCTAGGGTGGTGCCAGGGCATCACCCTAGACAAGGTCTTTTGCAAATATAACACTACATTGTCCCTCAGGAACGAGGCCTTTATCAGAAGGCGAAGTGTGTTTTACCCGCGATTAATGAGAGTATCTCGAGGATCTCATGGAATAATTCCACCCACAGACCTTGGCATCGTCAAGTTTCTTCTTGAGTCCTTTAAGAATTACTTTTACTTTTTTCGTTGACCCGGCTTGACTGTTTGCTTGAGGGTGTACCATGCACACGAATTTTGTTTGCACGCCCAAGTCTTTACAATAGTGAGTGACCAAGGCGCTGGCAAACTGAGTCCCATTATCTGAGACAATGGCACCGGGGAGTCCAACTTCACAAAAAACCTTGATTATTTTTCTGTTCACGATATGACAATGCGTTTAATGTAACACCCCAATTCTACCCATCGAATATTAATAAAATCGTAGTGCGGAAAATTTACTTCACATAAGCAACATACATTAATCATTATTATGCAGATACATAACACTTAGAACCTGGATGAAATTATAGAAACATATTTCAATTCAATTAATCAACTAAACAGCGGAATCATAATTTCTCAACGGTAACAACATCACATCTTTTATTCACTGAAAACACTTTGCAACTATTAATATTATTCAACTTCAATTCGCTTAACATATTTATTCGACTAAAACAACTTCAAAATCAACATGATAATTCATAATTCAACTTAAGGTACGTAATAACAACATTTAAACATAATAACAATCGTCCTTCCCCTGAGTACTACGTATCAGAGCAAGACCCTCATGACTTATTATAGAGCAACATGAAGACTTCATAAATTAACTTCAAACTTCCATAATTATACTTGAGTACCTGCCCGTTTCCCATGGTAGGGGAAACATCAGCAGAAGGGGTGAGATATCTAACAATATAATACGATGCATGGTAAATAATATAATGGAAATCAGATCGTATAAGTTACCACTTCACAACTTTCAGATAACAATTATAACAACAAATATAATAACAAATATTAACGACAATTATAAAAATAGCTATAATAGAAATTAGCAACAACACTTATAATAATAGTTATAATAACCATTATACATCTTTCCAACAATATATGTCATAACAAATCGTTAGCATAATTTCACACTAAGTCATCAACAACGTATTACAACAAAATCATCAATTTAATACAACACTGATCCATCATCACAACAACATCATCAACAACAATTAATTAACTCGAAATGTGACTCATAACAATGCGTATGCATGTGGTACCATTTGGAGTAAAACTCCCAACATAAACATTTGCCATTCAGGACATTGTCACTTTTGCCATTTTCAGGCTAACTTAAACATTTGCCATTTTCAGGCCGTCGTGTTTGCTATAATTTTCAGGCCGTCGTGTTTGCCATAATTTTCAGGCTATCGTGTTTTCCATAATTTTCAGGCCGCCGTGTTTGCCATAATTTTCTGGCCGTCGTGTTTGCCATAATTTTCAGGCATGCATTATACAATGGATGCGACTCAATGAATGCAACAATCACATACAACACAACAAAAATCTCATCACGAGGTAAACGCCTATATCACTGTTATTACCAATTATTAGAGGTAATCATCATCACAAAAGGCATAAGCCTATACCGTCACTACAACACTGGCCATAGGCCTACAACATCATCATCGTATCAACAGCATAATCATAACGATAATATAATCATAATCACATCACCAACATCACAATATCAACAACGCATTATTACCACAACGTAAAAACTATACCAACATCAACATAGAACAATTTTCAACAATAGATTCATTGACAGTAGAACAATTTCAGCAATATCAGAAACAACCACCACAAACAACCATACACTGCAACAATTTTACACAACCACAAACAGAGGCGATTATACAATCCCACATACAATTCTTCATAAATCCCATTATAGAGTCAGAATCCCACCCTTACCTTGGATTGGAGATGACTCTATAATTCTACCAATCGAAGCCTTCTAGCCTTAGTTTCTAACCCTTGCCTCTTTTAATCCGAATCAAAAGCTGAAAATTTTCCCAAATATCAGCTACAGTGCGATGATGATATCTCGGAACTTAGACCTTATTTTGAAGATCCCAACGGTCAAAAGTTATATATAGGTGTTGCGAACCTACCTTCAAAATTTAGCCACGATCCAACGGTTAACGAATCAGGGATCTTCGATTTAGTGAGACTGCTGCAAGAAAAACGAGAATCAGTTTCTCACCTATTTTCTCTCTTCTCTGCAACTTCTCATGACCAATTCCCCAAGACTTTTTCCTTTCTAATTAACCTAATCCTTATCTTAACCTAATTTCATTAAATCTATTGGGCCTAACATTCTCACCCCACCTTTTACTTCCACCATCACTTAATTAAGTCCATATAATAAACTAGTATTTCTTCAATACTATTTCTACAACTCAATCAATTAATTAATCGACTAATTAATCATAACAACCCATGTCAGCAATTCTCAACACTCCACAAATTTAACAATTAAATTTGAAAATATTTAATTAAATAATTAATTAAATACCGGGTGTTACAACTCTCCCCCACATAGAATATTTTCATCCTCGAAAATCGACTCGATACTACCACTTTTACCGTGAATTTCCCATCCAATTCTCTGATTCCCCAAGTCGCGTTTGGTAACAGGTTGATCACTACTTCCTCGACCTAACAACGACTCATCATGATCTAAATCCAATACCTTCACAAAATAATTGTTTTTAACTTATCAATCACTTTAACAATATCGTGACATATCAACTTTTAAAGTAGTAACAACCATAACGCACTCATACTTGAATATACAACATCATACTATCATCTTAACAATATTGTCAACACCAAAATAAACACACAATCTCATTCCCATATGTCAATTACCAACGAAATACTAACAACTTTATTTACATCGTCGTGTCACTCGTGTAATAACATCAACATAGCCAACATAATCAATTTCGTCATACTATGGAGTATTATTCCTCATTTACAGTACCCAACAACAACATCACGACAACGGGAACAAAATTACTATCATGTCAATCTAGTAGTATAACTCAACTAATAACCACACAGCTCACCATTAACCAGCAACCACAATAATATCCTTATAAAATCAACAAACATCTACTAGTAAACATAGTGTTCTGGAACAACATTTCTATATCAACAATCCACCAAATCAAATGTGTATATCAAGACATATCATTCCCATAGGCTCCTGAGATTCTTAATCCTTCACTTTTAAAGAATCGTACGCGCATAGCAACTCCGCCACATCACGCTTCAGCTGCGCAACTCAGATTATCCAACTTAAGTCACTGCTCGATACGTCTTACTCTTTCATATGCACTTTTTCATAAGTTTATACAACATGGTGAGCGATATCCTCACGGTTTAATATCCACCACTTACCTACTATTAAAATAACAAGACAAGCTCATCCTATCTATATGATTCCGTCTACTACCAACGAGAGATTAAGGGTGATCAAGTCCTCAATTTGTCAATAGATAGTCGACAACCGTATTTAAGCATAAACCTTCGTTACTACGTAATAGCGTCCTTTCCGAGTTTGCACTCAACTCATTAACAATGTCATAATCCAATAATTTCACTTTGAGTTTTACAACTCTCACAACTTCCTTCTCCTTCGATCTCGTCGATAAGATACTAACGTCTATACATATTACCCAGTCTGCTTTGTACTCACTTAGCATTACACACTTGTTAATTGTTCTCCAATAGAGTTATTAATATACTCGTACATCACCATTCGTCTTGTCCCAACCAAAGTCCTTATCTTTGCAAAAGATTGCAACAACATTCGTAGTTTTCTCTAATTCCCATAAAATCTTCCATAAGGTAGAATATAATTTCACCTCTTTGTAGGCTCAAACGGTACATCAATCCGATACTCAGAACTCAAGATACAAATTTTCTAATGCCATTCGAAAATGCGAACATCGACGCCATGCGGCGACACTCTTTACGATATCTCCAAAACTTCTCAAATGATACACTTAATTCTAAAAATTGCTTCTCAACAAACCTTTTAATTACTCCTTCAATTCACTCAACTCTGACACTGACGTCCAGCGCGACACCAACACACAAATCTTGTCCCTAAGGACAAGCGTAACCGCAAACTTCATCTCTTTCCAACACCATCTTGTTACAAATAATTCTATTACAGCTGCTGGAACCATTTTTAAAATAAATTTCATCTCGTTAGCTTTCCAACACTTCAAACGGGACTCGATTCGAATGTCCAGAAATCAAGTTATGAATTTTTGAAGTTTCACAAAATTTCAGCAATTTCCTACGTTTTGCTTGCGGAAATTCCACTCCAAAACTCATTTTTCTTCAACTTAAGTCTAAAAAATGAGATTGAAGATTATCTGTGATCTTCTTTGTTATATTGTTGTGATATTTAAATTCTTCTCTAGAAGGCTACTATTATAGATAAATAGGCAAATCCAAGTGGCTTAGAACCTGAAGTACAAATAAAATAAAATGGAAAATCTTTATTGACCCATTTTGACTATAAAAGATTTTTATAAGAATTATTATGCGATTTATTAAAAGTTGTTATACATTATTGAGAGAGCACCCTAATATTTACGAGTTATTAGAAATTATTGTTTTCAAAAACTGATTTCTATTACTCTACTTTATCAATAATGTCTAAGCACTACAAATAAACTTGCCTCAGCCTAGAGCTGTCAAAATGGGCTCGGCCCATTGGGCCGGCCCATAAGCCCTACAATTTAGCGCGGGCCGAGCCGCAAAATACCTTAAAAAAACACGACCCTATCTTTTTGGGCCAGCCCACCGGGCCTATGTTTTTTATGGGCTGGGCCGGGCCGGGCCAAGCGGGCTTCGGGCCGACCCATTAAAAAAAGATTTTGGTAAATTTTGGAGAAAAAAGATTGAGATAAGATATGATTTTATAAATGTGTTTTCAAGTCATAAAGAAAATTTAAAGAGGATCAAGATATATTTTCAAAATGATGTGGTCAAGGAAATGGTTGTGAGATGTAGAGAAAATTTGATAAGTATTGGTAATAATATTAAGTTACTTTATACTTTTATATGGATGATTTTATGGTATTCATAGATATTTATGGATAAATATTTTAAACATCACTTATATACGTTTATGATGACTTTCTACTTATGTTGTATTGCATTTATTCATTACATCCTTTTTATAAAATTAAAATTATAATATTGAAATATGGGCCGGGCTGGCCCATCGGGCCGCACGGGCCTTTGAAAAATGGGTCGGGCTCATTTTATGTGGCCCATTTAGCAATTGGGCCGGGCCGGGCCAGCCCATTAAAACACGTTGGGCCACCGGGCCGAAGCGGGCTGGGCCGGGCCGACCCATTTGACAGCTCTGGCTCAGCCTCGTGATATAGTAACGAAAAACATCTGGCAAAAAAGGGGAGTTGCAACTGTGAGATATTGGATCGAACTCTAGTATGGTTGAAGGGTAGCTTCTTGGTTCGACAGTTCGACAGGGTTAAGCATAACGTCGAAGGTTGCTCACATGCTGGTGTCGAAGTGTGCATGCTGTAGTCAATGATGGGTCGAGCATGCAGGTGTCGAAGATGCTAGGGTTGTTAGCATGTTAAATTAGGTTTTAGTGTTTAAACCCTAATTTGTTAAGTTAGCTTGTTTATTAAGTTGGCTTGTGTAATGGGCCTTGCTGGAAAAAGCCCATTAGTTAGTATGTTAGGTTTTATTATAAATAGCATACTAGTCTCTCATCATTAAAAAGCTGCAAATCCTAATTTAGGGTGAGAGAGGTTATTTGTTATTCTTGTAAACTTGTAATCTTGTTCAAAGAGAAAGTAAAAGAATAACAGTTATAACCAATATTTGTGTTCTCCTCTTCTTCCTTGTCCTTTATTCATCCCTTATTATATACTTTGTTCGTGGCATCGAATTCACAACAAATTGGTGCGGTGAGCGTGGAGAAGATGCCTTCAACAAAGTATGAGATTGAAAAGTTCACCGGAGTGATTGATTTCGGTCTGTGGCGCTTGAAGATGAAAGCCCTACTGGTTCAGCAGGGTTGTTTGGAAGCGTTGAAGGGAGAGGCAGCCATGAATGTAGAATTGACGGCAGCGGAGAAGACAAATATGATCGACAAAGCACACAGCGCAATTTTGTTGAGCCTTGGTGATAAGGTTCTCCGGCAGGTATCAAAGGAGACAACGGCATCAGGGTTATGGGTGAAACTTGAAAGTTTGTATATGACCAAATCGCTGGTAAATCGACTCTACCTGAAGCAAGCTTTGTATTCATTCAAGATGATTGAAGATAAAGTATTGGCTGAGCAGTTGGATATGTTCAACAAGCTGATTCTTGATCTTGAAAATATTGATGTGAAGATCGATGATGAAGATCAAGCGCTGTTACTATTGTGTTCTTTGCCTCGATCACAAGCTCACTTCAAAGAAACTCTCTTGTATGGAAGGGAGTCCCTGACGTTTGAAGAAGTTCAATCAGCCTTGTACTCTAAGGACTTAAATGAACGAAAGGAGCATAAACCTTCGACTGTTGGCGAAGGTTTGGCCGTTAAAGGAAAACTCTTACGAAAGGATGGTAAGTTTGACAAGAAGAAGGGCAAAAGTCAGTCGAAGTCTTACAGTGGCGAAGCATGTGGCATTCGATGCTATCATTGTAAGAAGGAGGGTCACACAAGAAAGGTGTGCCCTGAACGCCTGAAATATCATGGAGGTAAGGATAATGGCAATGCAGCCATTGTTCAAGATGATTTCGAATCATCTGATGTTCTTGTGGTTTCAAGCAGTGACTCTAAGAAGGAGTGGATTATGGATTCAAGTTGCACTTGGCACATGACTCCAAACAAAGACTTGTTCGAGGAATTATGTGATCAAGATGGTGGATCAGTATTGTTGGGAAACAACAAGGCTTGCAAGATTGCAGGTGTTGGATCTGTGAGATTCAAGCTCCATGATGAGTCAATAAGGTTGTTGACTGAAGTCAGGTATGTTCCTGACTTAAAGAGAAATCTGCTTTCTCTTGGTGAATTCGACAAGAAAGGATATGTTTTCCATGTAGAGAAAAGTATCCTAAGAGTCATGAAGGGTTCGAAGGAAGTCTTGAGAGGCGTGAAGAAACAAGGCTTGTATACCGTTGAGGCTGAAGTTGTAAGTGGTTCGACAAATGTTGCATCCACGAAACCTTTGTCGAAGACAGAAAACTGGCACATGAGATTGGGCCATGTCAGTGAAAGGGGTCTGGTCGAATTAGGGATACAAAATCTGCTTGGTGGAGACAAAGTCGAAAAGCTGAAGTTTTGTGAACCTGTGTACTTGGAAAATCTTGCAGAGTGAAGTTCAACAAAGGCATCTCTCGACTACATCCATGCTGATCTTTGGGGGTCTGCAAGGTGTCCATCACATTCAGGAGCAAGGTATTTTCTATCCCTAATTGATGATTATTCCAGGAAGTTATGGGTATTCATCCAGAAGACTAAGGATGAAACTTTTGAGAATTTCAAAAGCTGGAAGACTCTGGTAGAAAATCAGACTGGCAGAAAGGTCAAGAGGTTGAGAACCGACAATGGCCTTGAATTTTTCAATGAGTCATTCGACAGTTTTTGTGCTGCCTCTGGTATTGCAAGGCATAGAACTACTGCAGGTACTCCACAGCAAAATGGTTTGGCTGAAAGGTTTAATCGAACTATTTTGGAGAGAGTCAGATGCATGTTGACTAGTGTGGGGTTAAAGAAGGTGTTCTGGGCTGAGGCTGTTTCGACAACAACATATCTGATAAACAGATGTCCTTCGATAGCGTTAGATATGAAGACACCTGAAGAAGTTTGGTCGGGACATCCACTAGATCTCGACAAACTGAGAGTATTTGGATGCGTAGCCTATGCTCACAATAGGCAAGACAAGGTCGAACCTAGAGCTCTAAAATGCATGTTCACGGGATACCCTGAAGGAGTCAAAGCTTATAGGCTATGGTGCCTAGGGTCAGGTCACAGGAGGTGTATCACCTGTCGAGATGTAGTTTTCAATGAAGCTGAAATGGCTTTTAAGAAAATTGATGATGTTGGTCGAAGTACAAAAACATCTGACGAAGAGCTGGAACAGGTAGAGATTCCTGTTGAGGTGGAGTATGTTGATGCTGGATTGCATATCCCTGATGAAGTCGAAGAAGAAGCAGAAGATGCTGAGGAAGTTGAGGAAACTGACGATGACTACCTATTGTCGAGAGATAGGTCGAGAAGAGTCATCAAGGCACCTCAGAGACTTAGGTATGCAGATCTTATAGCTTATGCCTTAATCTTTGCAAGTGAGGTTCTAGACGAAGAACCTAGAGACTACAAGGAAGTTATGAGGAGTCCAAATAAGACTGAATGGCTGAAGGCCATGGATGATGAGATGAATTCTCTTCATGATAATCATACTTGGGAACTGATCAAGAAACCCGCTGGGGCAAGGTTAGTCAGCTGTAAATGGATTTTCAAAGTTAAGGAAGGAATTGAAGGAGTGACGTCGAAAAGATACAAGGCAAGGTTAGTTGCAAGGGGTTTCACTCAGAAAGAAGGTATCGACTTCAATGATGTGTTTTCTCCTGTTGTGAAGCATAGGTCCATTTGAATGTTGCTTGCCATGGTGGCACAGCTCGATCTTGAACTGGAACAGATGGATGTGAAGACTGCATTCTTGTATGGTGATCTAGATGAAACGATCCTGATGAGGCAACCTGAAGGGTATGTCGAAAAGGGAAAGGAAGATTATGTGTGCAAGTTAAAGAGATCTTTGTATGGGCTGAAACAATCTCCTCGACAGTGGAATAGGAGATTCGACAAGTTCATGGCACGCATAAGTTTCATTAGAAGTCAGTTCGACCACTGTGTTTACCTCAGATTTCGACCTGTTAATTCATTTGTTATTTTGTTGCTTTATGTGGATGATATTCTCATAGCAAACAACAATGATGAAGATGTGACGAGGGTGAAGGCTGAACTCAATAAGGAGTTCGATATGAAGGATCTGGGAGCTGCTTCCAGGATTCTTGGAATTGACATTCGAAGAGATAGAAAGAAGTCGAAGTTATGCTTATCTCAAGAGGCATATCTACGAAAGTTTCTCGAAAAGTTTGGTATGTCGAATTCAAAGCCAGTTGTGACTCCAACAAACCCTCAATTCAAGCTGAGTATTGATCAGTGTCCCAGTCCTGATGTCGAAAGAGCCTATATGAATAGCATCCCATATGCTAATATAGTTGGTTCTTTGATGTATGCTATGGTCTGTACTAGACCCGACATAGCATACGCAGTAAGTCTTGTAAGTAGGTACATGGCGAATTGATCGGTAAAATAGCAAGTGTACTATTTTGCCTCTGTAGTAATAAAGGGAAAATTCCCCGAATATCGATCTCAAGGACTGCGTGATATTATAGAGTTAGTAGGAATTCAATTAAACAAAAAGCCTTGGGGGTTTTGGTTTTTATTTTTACGAACTAAATTGCAAATAAACTTAAAAAGGTTGATTTAGCCAAATATGAGTAACATGCCAGGGTAGGTGTGTGCATTAACATGTAACAATTCTGAACCATTGTTTCATTAACAAAATTCAACTTATCAATTACCAGTTCTTAAGGGTATTTGCTCCTAAGTCCTTAGTGGGCAAACCTTTGAACATTGAAATCCTAATCCCAAAGTCCTTCGAAATTAGTGATCAAATCAAGTATTATTAGAATCAAGAACAATCCGGTTACTATAGGGTATCCCTAGTCCTAGGTGATATCTACTATAGTATAATGGTATAAAACCCCTAACAATGGATGTCAATCCTAATTGTCAGTCATAAATTAATCCAGTTGGTCCGACGAGGAAAGCATTAAAAACCTTATACCATTAAATTGAACATGAAAGAGAAATATGTTATTGAAATTCGGAATTCAAAATCATCACAAATGTTAATCAGGGACACCCCCTAGCATTGGGGGGTTTAGCTACTCATATCATCCAAAGAAATTACAAAGATATCAAATAAAGACATTACAATAGAGATGATGAACTTTGATCTTCAATGGCTTCCGCTCATGAGAGTTCTCTGTTCTTCTCCAATTGCATAGGCTTCCTTTCTCTATCCTCCAATTCTTCGTGTGGCAAAAAGATCCCTCATTCATCTTGAAAACCCTCCTAAATAGTGCAGACTCACTTAAGTTGGTTGGAAATCCCAAAAACACCCCTGCAAGCCAACCACTGAACTAAATAATAAAATTCACTGAAATCAGCGTCATCACCCAACACGGGCCGTGTTGAGCAACACGGGCACCCGTGTTGGTCCCCTGTCATATTTATTTTTCATCTTTGGTCCCAGACTTAGCAACACGTTCCGTGTTGAGCAACACGGGCACCCGTGTTGCACCACTGTTTTCCATTCTTCTTACGCCCTCTTCCTGACACGGCCCGTGTTGTGCAACACGGCCACCCGTGTCAGGCCTCCTGTAGCATGTTTTCTGAACTTCCTCAAAACTTCCGAGTTTCGCACCGATTTACTCCGATTTCTCCATATGAACCTGAAAACATTAAAACATACAACCAAAGCATAAAATGACGAATAAAGAAATAAAACACTCAATAACAAAACTTAAACATACTTAAAAACAACGATAAATATATGTGAGAAAACCACTGATCAAACTCCCCCAAACTTAAACCGTTGCTTGACCTCAAGCGACAACTACAAAAGTTAATGACCCTCAAAGCACACGGTGTTCATACGTGAGATATCCGTCTGTATTGATCAAGAAACAGTTGGTTCGGCATTCACATGACGCGACGAGTTTTATTACCACATTAAACCTCAAGCTCCCGTTTCGGATACCTCTTCAACTATGCTTTGCACTTAAGTCTCTTTCCGATTTTCCTCCTCTTTCATTCGGACAATCATATTAAGGCACTGCATTTCTTATAATAATCATCACCTGCATGAGACGAGTCGAGGCTTCTTATTTTCTTTTCCTGGCACCAAACTAGCAGCATTTGCTACTTTTAATTACCGATGAAATTTTCAAACTTTGCAGTTATATATTGTCCTTTTGGACGACGTTTGCGGATCAATCTCCTTTGGGCTGAATGACCGGGTGAGGGTTACCCAACTTAGCGAGCCGATTGCCTTTTACCGCCTTTCCATCATTTGGTGCCAGCTTTATATCTCTTTTTTTTTTCAACCAGCCATCATGCAAGTGAATCCGAATTATGCCAGACTGTATCAATAAACTACTCGAGAAGTACTTCTCAGGAGACAAGTACTATGGTGCAAATCTATACGTTAGACTCGTATCTCTTTTAGGGAACCAAGGATGCTTAAACAAACCTCTTGTCACATTATTCCGCACTTCCTGTCCTCAACCAATCCTCGCTTCATCTCTATATACTATTCCCGATCGCTCTTTAGGATCAACACTTCTTCAACAAAAAATTAAAATTAAAATTTGGGCAGAATTTACTTTATGGTTTCACATCATACCAATAACATAAAAATAACATAAAAATATAAAATGCACAGAGAAGACCCTCCCCCAAACTTGAACTAAACATTTACCTCAATGTTTCAGAACGAGTTCGAGAGAGGTGACTCACAGAGGGTATTGCACTCCAATGATCACTTCCGAGCTTTCACTAGAGACGTCCTCTTTTATTTCCTGAAAATGACATAAACAAACAGAAAAATTAATTATTAAAACCGTGGGTTGCCTCCCACGAAGCGCTTCGTTTAACGTCGCATGGCTCGTCGGTCCATTACCCTTTATTATGGAGGGTATTTCCTTTTCCAAACCTTGTTGCTCATCACTTCCGCAACCGAGAACTCATGAAGATGAAAAGCATGGATGACCATCCTCTTCAGTTTACTGCCCCCATTCTTCTTGACTTCCTTAGCTTTCTTAGGACTTTTGACAGCTGCATAAGTTGGTTCCAACCGAGAGGCTATGCTTGAAACTTTCTCTTGGAGATTTTTAGGATTTTTGTCTTCTTTTTCACCTTCTATCATACCAGCTGAAGTTTTCTCATTCACGCCTGCCCTATTTTTCTTAACTCCTAACATCTTCAAGGTTACTTCTTCATCAAATGATTTTAGCGTTAGTGTCCCTTTTTCAATGTCGAGGTTGCAGCGGCCTGTCGACAAAAATGGTCTCCCAAGAAGGATAGGAGTTTCTTCGTCTTCCGGAATATCCATGATGTAGAAGTCAACAGGGAATACAAACTTATCAACTTCCACTAGTACATCTTCAGCTACTCCATAGGATTTCTTGACGGTGTGATCAGCGAACCTTAACTGTGTCTTACTTTCACTAATCTTTTCTAATTCAAGCTTTTTGAAAATGGACAAAGGCATTAAACTCACACTAGACCCAGAATCGAGGAGTACCTTTTTAAATGCTATATTCTTTATACAAAGGCATGTGCTCAAGGGCTTCAAAGAATGGTAGATTTACCTCTAACTTTTTGAACAACTTAGTAAACTTCTCAAAGTCTCTCTCTCTCTTGAACCCTTCTTTGTCACTCTGGAGGGGAAGGGTAGTTTTATCACCGGTTCCACGTCTTTCTTATTTTTTTCTTCAATTGGTTTAACTGGTGGCACCACAACTTCTGGCTCTTTTGGATTCTCTCTTATTTCCAGATCCACCTCTATTACCATGGGGTCATCTATTTCCTCTTTTTCTTTTTCAGACTCTGCTACTCTCCTACTTCTTGTAGTAACAGCATTAATCTTCTCTTGGTCTTTCGGATTTTTCACAGTTGAGCTCGGAAGGGTACCTTGTGCCTGTAGAGTGAGATGCTGTGCTATCTGCCCCACTTGAACTTCCCAGATTTTTTATTGAGGCTGAACTGTTTCTGTGGTTGTTTCTTGTTTCTTCTTGGAACTGAGAACACTGCCCAGCTAGTCTTTCAATTGCCACTTCCCACTCTGCCTTCTGGGTACCTTGTTGTTGTTGATCTTTCCAAGCAAAATTTGGATAATTCTTCCACCCTGGATTACAGGTGTTAGAATACGGGTTGTTTTGCCTTAAGAATTTGATTTCTTCAATCTGCTTAGGAGTAGCAAAACAGTACACCGTTTGGTGTGGGCCATTACAGATTTCACAGCTGACAGGTTGAGTTTGTTGAACTTGAGCTACCTGTTGTTTACCTATATTCATAGCTTTCAATTTCTTTTCAACTTCTGCGGCTATTGCATCTTCAACCCGAGTTTTAGAAGTCTCCAGCTTGAGATCAATGATTCCTTCCAGTTTGCTAGCACACCTGTCATACAATTCCAAATGCTCATTTGCAGCTATTGCTTCAATGATTTTGATGATGCCTGAGTGTGGTGGTCGTTTTCTTTACCTCCCCGTTTCACTTGGGAGGACGGCACGCTAAACCCTTCACGCGAAATTTGGAAGGAGAATGCGCCCGTGGTGGGATGAATTTTATTTCAGTTCTTCCTACGATATCACACGAACTTTCTTATTTGTCCTACGAGTAGGAAAGGGAAAAAAAAGATCTCAACTAAACCCTAGGAGTTTGCTAAGTGTGGGGATTTCACCTAGACTAGAAATTCTGGAGTCCGGGAGGTCGGTTATACATAGGGAAGTGTTTAAACACCCTACATATCTGTAGTACTCTACAGGAACCTTCTCTGTGTCATTGTGATTGTGTTTGCTGCTAATGATTGGGAAAGTTTCTCCTTTGTGTTAGGAGAAGGAATTGATTTGATTAAAGAAAGACAGACAGACAGACAAACTGACTATTTTTGGTATTTTATTAGCTCGCTGAGATTCCTTGTGAACCTCATGCCTACATATCCCTAGTGGAAGTCAGAGCTTAATGTAGTTCGGGGAACTAACTAGGGAAATTAATTGTTTTTGGTGCCTTGCTTAAAGCTCAAGGTTGAAGCTTGGAATTAAATCTCTGTTTACAGTAAAGAGACATGGAATCATCTTTACAGAGAGGTATTTGTACTATTCTACCACAAACATTTAAAGGAGTGACAGAATAACTGAATTCATTTCATTCAAGAGGGGGACCTTACTTGTGTATGTGCAAGTATACCAGTCAAATGCCTCTTAAATGAAAGAAAGATGCTCATCCAAATTAGGGAAAGTTACCACATGTCTGGGTTTTACTGCCAGCTCATGCCTTTCAAAATCCTAAATGGGAGACTTGATTAAAATTGAAATGAAATGTTTGTTTGTTTGAATGTGGTAGAGTAGTAAAAATATCTCTCTATAGAGATAAGCTATGTCTATCTACTGTATAAAAGATTTGACTTTAGCTGGCTTGTATGAGGCCCAAGCTTGAGGCTTTTTGATTGATTAATTAATTATTATTGACTCTGGGAGATGACTCCACTGGGGATTAATTACAGGGTATTTTTGTGTTCTGTACAAAGCCCATAATTGAGGCTGACTCTACTTAGGGAGACTCTATTTGTGTGCCTTGTACAAAGCCCAAGGTTGTGGCTAACTGTTGAGGATAATTGAATTTTTAAGACTATGAATGACTCTATTTTGTATGCCTTGTACAAAGCCCAAGGTTGTGGCTGACTCTAGCTAGGGAAAACATTATTTTCTGCCTTGTACAAAGCCCAAGGTTGTGGCAGACTCTTAAATAAACTGAGTATGAATGACTCTATGGGGAAAAGATCCTAGGTGTTAGGAATCTTTGACACATGAAAGTATGGTTTATCTGCCTTGTACAAAGCCCAAGGTTGTGGCTACTGAATGATGAAGAACTCACTGGGGAGACTCTATTATCTGCCTTGTACAATGCCCAAGGTTGAGGCTGACTCTTGACAGGGGAGTTTTATTGTTTGGGTGCCTTGTATGAAGCCCAAGGTTGAGGCTAACTGTTTTTGTTGGTTTTGACTCTACTGAGGAGATTTTATTTATTGAAAGACTGTTTTTCTTTGGAAGCTAACCCTTTCCAGGGATTTTGACTCAGCTGGAGAAATTATTTGGTGAAAGACTGACTTTATCATGTTTTTTGGAGGCTGACCCTTTCCAGGGGTTTTGACTCTTTTGGGGAAATTATCTCCTAAGAGAAGTGAATCTTTATTTTTTGACATTTTTATTAATTGACTTTGGAGGCTAACCCTTTCCAGGGGTTTTATATTAAAAATGAAAGAATGTGTGGAAGCTAACCCTTTCCAGGGATTTTGACTCAGCTGGAGAAATTATTTGGTGAAAGACTGACTTTATCATGTTTTTTTTGGAGGCTGACCCTTTCCAGGGGTTTTGACTCTTTTGGGGAAATTATCTCCTAAGAGAAGTGAATCTTTATTTTTTGACATTTTTATTAATTGACTTTGGAGGCTAACCCTTTCCAGGGGTTTTATATTAAAAATGAAAGAATGTGTGGAAGCTAACCCTTTCCAGGGAATTTTATTGAAATGATTGATTGATTTTAATTGACTTTGGAGGCTAACCCTTTCCAGGGGTTTTGTTGAAAATGAATGGCAGAAAGATTATCTAATGGAGACTTCTTGTTTAAAGCCCAAGATGAAGGCTGACTCAACGCTGAGGAGAAAATAAACATAGATCCTAGACTCTGCTAAGGAAGATTGATGATGATAAGGGTGACAGAGACTGTCCATGTCTCTCATTCCAAAATGTACTCAATGTAGAATTGAGACAAACTTAGCTTGTTTAAAGTCTGGTTTAAATTGGAAGAAACTCACCAGGGTAGGCTAAAAGGTGGCTAAAGACCTGTTCCTATGTTTATAAGAAACCTGATGGGTCCTTGTATACAAGCTCAAGAGGAAGCTGGAAATGCTTTTAAGAAGCCTGTGGGTCCTTGTACAAAGCCCAAGAGGAGGCTAATCGAGGGTCCTTGTTATAGCACAAGAGAAAGCTATGTAGTTTTGAACTTATTTTGGCTCTAAGCAAATGGGTAAGAGGTTTCACCGGGAATAATTCCTCTTTGGGTGGATGTGTCCTATTATTTTTGGATTCTAAGGTTTTTGCCAAGATGTTTCACCGGGAATAATTCATCTTGGGGGTTTGAGCTACAGATCTCTAATTAGGAAAGAGCCTTCACCGGGAAGACATTCTCAATCCTAGGTCATATTCCTATAATATATATATAGTTTAACTGTCCTAGGGTTTATACTCAAACGTAGTTCTAAACTAATATATGCACAGTTTATATTTGACAGTAATTTAAATAAAGACTGTAAATTGAAAGCTTGTAAAGCCTAACCTGGATGGAGTGGAGGCCATTGAAGAAGTATGTACAGAGCCTCAACAGTATTTTTGTTGTTTTGTTGATAACAGTTGAATATATATATGATAAACAGCTAATGGTTTTTGAAAACAGAAGAAGTGAAGATGGACAAAGGTCACATAGGTATCTGAAGAGTTTCACCGGGAATAATGCCCTTCAAATACCAGAAGAATGTTTTGAAAACAGAAAGAAGATTTTGAAAATACAGTTTTGAAAACAAGCTAAGAAGAGAAGGTTTTTGGGACTTACACTCTATTAGAGGCCCAGTACTTTACAGTACTGGTTATGAGAGCAATTTGAAAATGATTTTGAATGATACAAGGTTTTGTTGTTTGAAAACCCTAATCATTTGATTTATTCGGAGATTGAAAACAGTTTTGAATATTGACAAAAGTCAACTTAATCAAAGTAAAAATAAATATTTTTACTTAATTAAGACCTAAACAATTAGGGTTTTATCATAAACTTTATTTACAAAATGATTAGGTTAAAACAAAGTGAATATATGTATTTAAAGTATTAAAGAAAACACTTAAAACATACTATTTTAAACCTAATAAAAATATATGAAATAAATAATATTTTTATGATTTTTTTTTTATTATTCCCAAAATAGGTATATTAAATAATAAGTGTGTGAAAAATGAAGTAAAAATAAATTAATTTGATAGGTGAATTAATTGTGTGAAGTTGTGAAGAAATTTAGTGTGAAAAGTGATAAAAAAATGGTTTTGTCACCTAGAGGGGTTGAACTCACGCCCTCCAAGTCATTGGCCAAAACACCCACCATCTGGGCTACGCGCGCAGTTTGTTTAAGATGCACATCCAACTTATTATATTTTCAAACAAGTAGCAAAACATTGAAAAATAAATGAAGCAAAAAGTCTGGGGCGAGGGGGATTCGAACCCCAGACTTGAGGCATGATGAGACTAAGGGCGTATGTGTGGCCACTGGGGCAAGTTTGTTCAGTCGTTTATAAAACACCTATCACTCAAAATAAAATAAACTTTGCCCTGAGATTTCAAAAATGGCGCGCTTCACCATCTTCGTCTTCAACCTCAAGTTCTCCATTTTTGAATTTCTGAACTTACTCGTTTCTCAACTATTTGCAACGATGTAAACATGAAACTTGCTCTAAATTCACTCACGATTTTGAATATGTAACTAACATGGATTAATATTAACTACATCTAACTAATTTACCAGAAATCGTGAAGAACCCTAAAATTTCAAAATCAAATTAAATGACTATACTGAAAGATAAATGAATGATGATAGAGGGTTTTCAATCCTCTGATGATGCTGAACAAGATAGAATCGAGCTATTTCACAAAGAGTGCTTAAATTAGAGAGGTGAAGTTCAGAAACTTACCTCTGAAAATGGAGGTCGTGAGGATGATAGAGAGCACCTGGGCTTGAATGAATGATCTCAATAGCTTCCCTGAGACTCAATGATGCTAACTGAATGCTTATTGGAGCTTGAATCCTCCTGAATTGCTCTATGGACCTCCCTCGATTTCAGCTTCAAGTGAACATGGAGGTTGTTGAATTTGGAGTTACAGATGAGCTGCAGCCATCTGGTTAGCTTCACTATGACCTGAGGAATGTGCCTGGATGATTGGCTTGGCTCAGAACCTCCTGAATTACTCCATGGACCTCCAACTGCAAATGCTCCAAAGTGAGAGCAACAATGGTGTTCCTCCACTTACAGAAGTGATCCAGGTGCTTGGATCACCTCAAATGACCTCCCTTGAGATGTTAGAATGTTCACTTCCCAAAGATGAGCTCTGGTTTGAAGAAATCGATTCTTCTTGCCAAAGAACTTTGAAAAACAATGAACATGAGAAGAGAAAGAGAAAGCAAGGAATATGGTTGCTTTGGTGTGTTTTTCTACTGAATTATGCTCTCCTATTTATAGGCAAATGTCTCAGTACTGAGTGAGAGTGTGAGCTTGCTTAATGGGAGAGTTTTGGTTTCTTAGCCATGAAGAAATTCAAAGAATCTCCAAAATGCAATGATGCATTTTCGGGCTAGCTTCCCCTATCCATTGATTCCATCTGATCTTAGGGGACATTTCAGATGCAAAGTGAGCTCCAATTGGTTGATGAGAAGATTCCTTGGGTGATTCATCAATTTGCCATAAATTCACAAAAGTAATCATTACATAATCACATGTTCTTGTTTTTAGAATCTTCTTCAATTCTTATGGCATGGTGAAAATGAATGTATGGCATGGTTTCAGACATGTTATGGGTCGTGTAGCATCCATTAGTGAAGCAAAATGCACAAAATTGCAAAGTTCCAATTTGCACATGACCTATAATTTTACTTCATGAGGCCAACTTTGAACAAGCATAACTCCTAGCTCTAATTGAATTTGGAGAAGGTTGAACACAATTTGGAAAGCCCTAAACATATACTTCAAATCATTAGTTTATGTCTTCTTCAGAATCATTTGGGAAATTTGTGAAAAATGAGCCCAAAGTTGGATGAAAACTAGGTTAAAACACTTAGAAAAATTTCTAAGTGTTTATGACCTAAACTTCAAAATTTCCAAAACTTCATAAATGGTTGATCTTTTGAAAAAAGTTCCTTTGTAAGATGTTGTTTTATTTTGCAAGATCTACAACTTTCATGTTGGAAGTTTTTTGAGTTGTGTAGGTGAAATTTTGAGTTCTCACCATGCCTTTAAAAACCCTAATTCCCGACTTTTTGCTCCTTGATGAATTTCTTTGAATTTCTTTGGTCAAATGACTTTGACATCCATATATTGATGATATTGATCTTTGAAAGTCATTTTTTGACCAAAAACCTTAAAAGTCAATGATGATCCCACACAGTTGACTTTTCCTGACAAAGTGAATTTTTTGGGCTTTTGTGTAGAAATAAGATCTTTTCCTCAAATGAATGGTGTAAATGGATTATATTGAGGTAGTAGAGATTCTTGAATCATGTCTTGAGTTTTGGATCCATGCCCTGATTAAAAGTCAACTATCTTGGTGAATTAGGTCAAAAACCCTAATAGTCGACCAGAGGACAATGATGACTGTAGACTTTGAACTGAGGTGTAATGTCCAGTGGATCTTGTCATATGAGTTGTTTGAAGATGATTGATGTCTTTGAATGGTCCCTTAGGGCTTTTTAGGGTTTCCCAAAGGTGATCCCTGATTTTAGTCCTTGATAGGCTCCAAACCCTAGTCTGTTGATCTGAGTAATCCTGTACTTAGATGACTGGGTATCTTAATCAATCATAGGTGTAATAATGAGGCTTTTGAGTCTTATGATTGTATTAGAGACTAATCCCTCTATTGATTGATCCTTTGCCTGAGTTTTCTTGTCTTTGAACACCCTTGATTGAATGTTAGGCTGTTCTGGATACTTGCCTCGACTTGATGAAAAATCCTGAAGATATGTCATCTCAGGGGGGGCAAAAATTAGGGTATGACACTGAGGCTGTTGTGAAATTTGTCGAGCCTCCAGCTGCTGTATCAATTAACTGTTTTGTTTTCATTCTGAGCCCATTGACAAATACTTGCATCTGTTCAGTCTTGTCCATATTGTGAGTGGGACATGCTACTAGAATTCTTTTGAATCTTTTGTATGCATCTCCTAAGGGCTCACCCTCCTTCTGCTTGAAATTTAGAATGTCATACCTCTTCCTTATAAATACCGAGGCGGGAAAATACTCATTTAAGAAAGCTTTTTCCATCTCTTCCCATGATGTAATGTTGCCCGCTGGAAGGGAATAAAACCACTCTTCTGCTTCTTCTGCCAAGGTGAATGGAAACATTCTCAGCTTTTTGGCCTCTTCTGTATGACCTTCGATTTTTAAAGTTGTACTCATGGTCAGAAACCTCTGTAGGTGCTTGTTTGCATCTTCATTAACCTTTCCGGTGAAAGGCTTTCTTTCGAGCTGAGTGATGGTGCTTGGATGCAATTGAAAATTAGGAACATTCACCGGTTGGTTGACAATAGTAAGTCTTCCTCCCGGTGTGTTTCTAGCACCATAGTCTCCGAGAAGTCTCTCTGGTGGTGGTACCTCGCCCATGATCTCTTCTTCACTTTCGGTGTCTGAACCAGAATGAACTGTAATTACTTCTTCCTCAGATTCCAGTTTAGCTTGACGAGTTTGTCTGCGCCTTGCGTGAAAAGTCCTTTCAATTTCTGCGTCAAAAAGAAATTCTGCTGAGGCCTTACCTCGCATAAACAGATTAAACAATTATTAGAATGAGGAACAAAAATAAAATAAAATTTTTTTTTTTTTTTAGAAAATAAAATTTTAGTCGCAGAGCAACAAAATTCTAATTGAAATAAAACTAAAAACTCTACAATTTTCGGCAGTCCCCGGCAACGGCTCCAAAAACTTGATCGGTAAAATAGCAAGTGTACTATTTTGCCTCTGTAGTAATAAAGGGAAAATTCCCCGAATATCGATCTCAAGGACTGCGTGATATTATAGAGTTAGTATGAATTCAATTAAACAAAAAGCCTTGGGGGTTTTGGTTTTTATTTTTACGAATTAAATTGCAAATAAACTTAAAAAGGTTGATTTAGCCAAATATGAGTAACATGCCAGGGTAGGTGTGTGCATTAACATGTAACAATTCTGAACCCTTGTTTCATTAACAAAATTCAACTTATCAATTACCGGTTCTTAAGGGTATTTGCCCCTAAGTCCTTAGTGGGCAAACCTTTGAACATTGAAATCCTAATCCCAAAGTCCTTCGAAATTAGTGATCAAATCAAGTATTATTAGAATCAAGAACAATCCGGTTACTATAGAGTATCCCTAGTCCTAGGTGATATCTACTATAGTATAATGGTATAAAAACCCTAACAATGGATGTCAATCCTAATTGTCAGTCATAAATCAATCCAGTTGGTCCGACGAGGAAAGCATTAAAAACCTTATACCATTAAATTGAACATGAAAGAGAAATATGTTATTGAAATTCGGAATTCAAAATCATCACAAATGTTAATCAGGGACACCCCCCTAGCATTGGGGGGTTTAGCTACTCATATCATCCAAAGAAATTACAAAGATATCAAATAAAGACATTACAATAGAGACGATGAACTTTGATCTTCAATGGCTTCCGCTCATGAGAGTTCTCTGTTCTTCTCCAATTGCATAGGCTTCCTTTCTCTATCCTCCAATTCTTCGTGTGGCAAAAAGATCCCTCATTCATCTTGAAAACCCTCCTAAATAGTGCAGACTCACTTAAGTTGGTTGGAAATCCCAAAAACACCCCTGCAGGCCAACCACTGAACTAAATAATAAAAATCACTGAAATCAGCGTCATCACCCAACACGGGCCGTGTTGAGCAACACGGGCACCCGTGTTGGTCCCCTGTCATATTTATTTTTCATCTTTGGTCCCAGACTTAGCAACACGGGCCGTGTTGAGCAACACGGGCACCCGTGTTGCACCACTGTTTTCCATTCTTCTTACGCCCTCTTCCTGACACGGCCCGTGTTGTGCAACACGGCCACCCGTGTCAGGCCTCCTGTACCATGTTTTCTACACTTCCTCAAAACTTCCAAGTTTCGCACTGATTTACTCCGATTTCTCCATATGAACCTGAAAACATTAAAACATACAACCAAAGCATAAAATGACGAATAAAGAAATAAAACACTCAATAACAAAACTTAAACATACTTAAAAACAACGATAAATATATGTGAGAAAACCACTGATCACGAATCCTGGAGAGGCTCACTGGCAAGCATTGAAGTGGATTTTAAGGTACATAAATGGGTCTCTGAATAGAGTCCTAATTTATGGTGGAGCCTTGGGTGAAGATAGTAAAGCAGTAATAGAAGGATATGTCGACTCTGATTATGCAGGTTGTATGGATTCCAGAAAATCTATTTCTGGATATGTTTTCACTATGTTTGGCACTGCAATTAGTTGGAAAGCAACACTTCAGAAAGTTGTTGCTCTATCAACCACTGAAGCGGAGTATATTGCCCTAACTGAAGCTGTGAAAGAAGCATTGTGGCTTGAAGTTTTTGCGAAGGAGCTGAAACTTCAAGGTCGAGGTATCACTGTTAAATGTGATAGTCAAAGTGCAATACACCTGTCGAAGAATTCAGCCTATCATGAGCGAACTAAGCACATTGATGTGAGGCTGCATTTTGTCAGAGGAGTAATCGAGCGTGGAGAAGTCCAAGTGCTGAAGGTTTCGACTGAAGACAATGCTGCTGATATGATCACCAAGACATTGTCGAGTTGCAAGTTTTTCCACTGTATGTAGTTGATAAAGCTGCATGAAGAAAGCTAGTTTGTTCCTTGACGTTGTAGAGTTAGGTCCAAGGTGGATATTTGTGAGATATTGGATCGAACTCTAGTATGGTCGAAAGGTAGCTTCTTGGTTCGACAGTTCGACAGGGTTAAGCATGACGTCGAAGGTTGCTCACATGCTGGTGTCGAAGTGTGCATGATGTAGTCGAAGATGGGTCGAGCATGCAGGTGTCGAAGATGCTAGGGTTGTTAGCATGTTAAATTAGGTTTTAGTGTTTAAACCCTATTTTGTTAAGTTATCTTGTTTATTAAGTTGGCTTGTGTAATGGGCCTTGCTGGAAAAAGCCCATTAGTTAGTATGTTAGGTTTTATTATAAATAGCATACTAGTCTCTCATCATTAAAAAACTGCAAATCCTAATTTAGGGTGAGAGAGGTTATTTGTTATTCTTGTAAATTTGTAATCTTGTTCAAAGAGAAAGTAAAAGAATAACAGTTATAATCAATATTCGTGTTCTCCTCTTCTTCCTTGTCCTTTATTCATCCCTTATTATATACTTTGTTCGTGGCATCGAATTCACAACAGCAACATATTTATCACATCTCTATGTGTTTTTAATATTAAAAATATAGAAGTAACGTTAGTATATGGGGGAGTCTGGAAAAAAATTTAAATAAAATGTTGTAGCATGGAAAACACGTCATAACTTAAAAAGTAAAATAAAAAATAAAGACTTCAGGCTTGCACATGGGGGAGTTTGAACTTTTCAAAATTTAAGTTGTGGCGTGTAAATCATGCCGTAGCCCTAAATTAAAAAATTAAAAAAAATAAGAGAAAAAGTTGACTGACGAAGGAATTGATGGTTGCAAGTTGACTGACACCTTTAACTAGTGCCATGATATACACGTCACTAATTTATAATCATTAGAAACTTGCGATGTGAAAATAATTTTGCTACCTTGCCACATGATTTTCACGCCGCAAACCACATGACCATTCTGACAGTGTTTCCGACGTGTATTTCACGTCGCAACTCAACGAATATAATTTCTTTTGCAGCGTGATTACCACGTCGCTGACAAGTGTATTTAGTAACCATACCATTCCCTCAGATATCACGCTTCCTTTTCCATTTTATTCATTTTCTCTTCCTTCCTTCCAGCTTTTCTTCCTTCTAGCATCTATTCCTTCCTCTTCCAGTAGCTCGTCTTCTTCCTCAAATATCTATTATTTCATCTTCCAGTTTCACTTATTTCATCAAGACATAAAGGTAATAAATTTAGTTTTTCTTTTTCATTTTCATTTTTTGTTTTTTATGTTGAATGTTATGTTGATTTTTATTTTTTATATTGTTGAATTATTTTTCTTCAAGATTCAAGAGCTCATTAAGACTTAAGACTCAACAGGATTGTTCAAGCTTTGTTGTATCTTCATTGAGGCATTTTAGCTTTTTTTCTTTCATATTTTAATATATGAAATTATTGGTTTGTTGGTTGTTGTTGTATAATAATTATTTAGTTGGAACAGGTATTTGCGCTTGGTTTGTTTAACTCTATGGAACATCTACCTGTGCATCTTGCATATGAAGCTTATCTTGGCGGCCCTATTTAATATAGGTGGATGTATCCATTTAAAAAATCATGGGTGATTCAAAGCGATTTGTGAAAAATAAATCTAAAGTTGAAGGATCAATAAGTGCAAATTACTTGCATAAGGAAACATCACATTTTTGCAGTCACTATTTCAATCACTTGATGTTAACTCCAAGAATCATAAGGAATATTTTAAATGTTAACAAAAGAAATCAATTTACCTTATCAGTCTTTGGGCTTTCAGGTCGTCCCTCTAGAAAGAAGAGTGTGCATTGGCTGACCAAAAAAGAAATGCAATCTGCACATGTTCATTTCTTGATTTTTGTAAGATATTAATCCTTTTTAATTAAAATTTTATAATTTTATCATAAATATTTATTAATTATTCATTTTAGTATATTATTAAATTTATTATTTAAAAATATTTTTTATTAGTAATAATTTTCATATTTTTATTAATTAGTAATTATTTTTTATTTTCTTTATTAAAAAAAAATCTGCCTAGTGAAAATCACGTGGCAAATATGTTTTCACTTTTCATATTTGTGACGTGAATTTCATTTGACAAATTTTATGAAGTGAAAATCACGTGGCATTTTCATGTAATGAATAACTACCGTGTGTATTTTCATGTTGTTAATTCATTGTTGTTACGTAAAAATCACGTGGCTACACGCAATATTTTTTGTAATGAATAATTACTAATAAATTTCTTACAATCAAAAGAAATGATTCCTTATATATTAATATGGATTTCTATTTTTATTATCTCTAATTATTTTATGGGTTAAATATGTTTTTAGTCCTTATAAATATGCAACCCTTCAATTTTAGTCCCTATAAAATTTTCCTTCAAACAATCGTCCCTGTAAAGTTTTATGTCCCTAAAAGTAGTCCTTCCCGTTAGTTTCCTCTAACGGAGGCCTATGTGACAAGTTATCATGTTGCACACGTGGATTTTTTAAATATTGATTCGCCAGCGTGGATGTGTTGACAAGAGGGCCAGATTACATTTAGCTCACTTAGGTCATTTGTAAACTTAAACATATTTCATTTTCCAATTCAAGAAGTTTAAAGTGCGAAGCCCTAGTATTCATCTTCGTCTGCATGCGTTGAAAAACTCAATTGGTCCCAACAATATCTTTGTTATTGCTTTTTGTTCCCTCTGTAGGTGTTTTTATGTTTGGCTGCATTTGTGGTAAAACATTCTTGGGTGTTTAACGTCTTGACCAATGTCATGACATGCTTTATATAGTGTTATGCAGGCTGCATATGTCTAAGCTAATACATGTTTTGATAGTGAATGTTGATCAGTGGTTTTTACACATGTTTTTACTAGTATTTTTAGTTGCTTTTGAAGTACTTTATTTTATGTTTTATTTCTTTATTCGCCATTTTATGCTTTGGTTTGGTGTTTAGGTGTTTGTAGGCTCAGATGAAGGAAATGAGAGAAATCAGTACGAAAAGGCGAAAAACTGAAGAAAAGCACATATGCTGGTCACACGCGTTCGCAGACGCGTTTCTAAAAGCCAAATTGCACTTCTCTGGATACACGCGTCCCAAGAGGCGTTTCTCATCCCACACGTGTGCCCACACGCGTCCAGCAAGTGAAAAATGCACCTCCTGCCCACACGCGTGTGCACGTGATTTTTGGGCCTGTTTTGCTGAAAAGCCCAGAATGACAGTAATAAAAGAACTAGATTGTGTTTGGAGAAGGGTTGGACGCATTTGGGAGCGAAAATACACTGTAGAAGGCTGGAGAACTCAGATTTTATGCAAGGATTGAAGAATTCTATGAGCTTTTGCCATTGAAGATTGAATTTCCTTCATTTATCTGTAATGTCTACAATGTATACTATGGTTTTTGTTATTGTTATGAGTAGCTAAACCCCCCATTGCTAGGGGGTGATCTTGATTCTGAATGTGATAACTTTATTTCTTTAATGCAATAACAATTCAGTTTTCATATAATTGGTTTGTTCTACATATGTCCTTCATGCCTTAACCGTCGGAAAAACGGATAATGAATTTGTATGAATTAATTTAGCTGGACAACAATTGTTCATTGACACGAGTAAGAACATAGGATAATAATTATCACCTAGGACTAGGGATATTTTATCTTAACCGGAAATTCTTGGTATTGGAATGCTGGATCATAATTATAATTATCTATGGACATAGTAATTAGGTTGTGACGTCAAAGATCTTTTC
This sequence comes from Vicia villosa, assembly GCF_029867415.1. Classification (NCBI taxonomy): domain Eukaryota; kingdom Viridiplantae; phylum Streptophyta; class Magnoliopsida; order Fabales; family Fabaceae; genus Vicia; species Vicia villosa. Next base: position 39,866,849 of record NC_081184.1, on the reverse strand, counting down.
ACTAAGGCCTTAGGATTAGATATTCTTGAGAACCGGTAACCAACTGTGAAACTATGTTATTGTATTGAGAAGGATAGTTGTTACAGGAAGAATCATTCACCGACCCCTAGCAACCTACTCATCTATGTTCATCGTTTTAATATTCTGCTTGTTTACATTATTTGCAAAACCAACCAAAAACCCCTATTACTTTTTGTTTAATTGAAATTGTTGTGAAACTCTGTATCGTCAAGCGGTCCTTGAGATTCGATACTTGGGATTTTCCCATTACTAATACATAGGAAAAATAGTACACTTGCTATTTTCCTATCAAATGTCATGACCGATGTCATGACATCCATGTCTGGCAGCAGAAGCTGTTATGTTTTATTATTATGTTTCCTGATTTCTCTCAATCTATAATTTAGGAAACATTTTATTGTGAGCTGAATATTTCTCCTAGAAGATTTCGTTAACAACATATTCTGTAACAACCTGATGACGTGTAAATTAGGTTAAATTGGTTAACCCTAATTTTGTTCTTGGAAAGCCTGAGGCCCAAGAGCTGCATATAAGAAGACTGCAATCCAAATTTGGAACGCAGAGAGATTTGTTAATTGTGAAGAACCGTAATTCCGTGTCTGTGTTTTTAGTCTCTTGTACTCCAAGTAATTGTCTTTTGATGATTATATTGGAATAGGTTGTTTATGTTCTTTGTCACTCTAAGCTTTTAAGCACGAGTGTGTGTCTCTTGATCGAAGATTTTAAGCAGATCATAGTGTGTTTTGAAGTGTGTCTTCTCTTATTTGTTTAATGTTTGTTTGTAATCACTGTTGTGATTGAGGGGGAGTGAGTGGAGATACTCAGGTCTAAGAATAGATTGGAATTATATTGGGTAGGTCTCAAGTGAGGAGTTGTAAACGGGGGAATTTAACTCTGAATTAATACTGCTTATATTAGATTCCCTCCCTGGCTTGGTAGCCCCCAGAGTAGGTATTGTTGTATACCGAACTGGGTGAACAATTTGCTGTGTTCTTTACTGTTTTCATGCATTTCTGTTTTAACACTTTACTCTGTCTGATTGTGGATGTCGTAACATCCAGTACGACATTGCGTGTGAGTTACTAGAATTTTCAATTGGCATCAGAGCAGGCACCCTGCCTGTTTACATCTGGGTGAGATCTAGGGACAACAAAATTCTGGTACTATGGAGAAGGAATTGTTAGTGTTTAGGAATAGACCATCCATTATGTATGGAACTAACTATGATTACTAGAAACCTCGTATGGTAGTTGTCATAAAGTCTGTGGACAACAAGGCCTGGAGAGCTGTGGAAAACGGATGGAAACATCCTGAGAAGGTTATGGAAGATGGAACCACTGTTCTAATTCCTTAAGAACAATGGAGCAAAACTGAGGACGAGCTATCTTTGGGCAATTCCAAGGCACTAAATGCCTTGTTCAATGGAATTGACAAAAAAATATTCAGACTTGTGCAGCACTGCGATCTAGCTAAAGAAGTCTGGGATATTATCAAAACAACTCATGAAGGCACATCCAAGGTGAAGATGTCTAAACTTCAAGTGCTTACCACCAAGTTTGAAAATCTCAAGATGAAAGAGGATGAAACCATTCATGAGTTCTACATGAATGTCCTTGAGATCGCAAATAACTCAGGAGCCTTAGGAGAAAAAATGTCTGAAGAAAAGCTGGTAAGAAAGATCCTCAGATCACTTCCTAAGAGATTTGATGTGAAGGTGACTGCTATAGAAGAAGCTCAGGACATCAGCAACATGAAGCTGGACGAACTCATTGGTTCTCTACAAACCTTTGAGATAAGTTTGTGTGAGTCTGTTGAAAATAAGAGCAAAAGCATAGCTTTTGTTTCCAACACTGAAGATAATTCAAGAGAAAGCAATGGTGGAAGTGATGAAAATTTATCAGAATCCATAGCCATGCTTGGAAAAAAATTCAACAGGTTCATTAAAAGGGTTGATCAGAAGTCTAGACCCAATGTCAAGAACACTTCCAATGACATCAACAAGACCTATGATCCTAGTAGAAGATTCAAAGTTGGAGAGAAGCCCAATCAAGCCAAAGGGGTTCAGTGTCATGGATGTGAAGGATATGGAGACATTAGAGCTGAATGTCCTACCTACCTCAAAGAGCAAAAGAAAGGGTTGTCTGTCACTCGGTCTGATGAAGACTCTGAGTCTGAAGAGGAAACTGCAAAACATGTCACAGTTGCAACAAGTGTCCATGCATCTGATGATGATTCCAGTGATGATGAGCTGACCTTTGAGGAGCTTGCTGCCTCATACAAGAAGCTGTGTATCAAGAATACTGAAGTCTATAAGCAAGTGGAGAAACAAAAGATAATCATAAAGGAGATGGAAACTGAGAAGAATAAACATCTTGCAACCATAGACTCTTTCAGTAACGAAGTAAGCATGTTGAACTACAAACTTGATCAAATGACTAAATCCTTCAGAATGCTGAATAATGGAACTGATACTCTAGAAGAATTTCTGGAGTTTGGACAAGGAGCAGGAGATATGTATGGGGTAGGATTTGTAGCTAAAGAGGAATTCACTTCTGGGATCAGGAGATCAAAACCCGAAGCTTGTGTGAAAAACCAGATGTCAGCACCAATGTCACAACATCAAGGAAACAGAAGAAGGTTCCATACAAAGAAGAAATTCCAAAGATGGAGGTGTCGCCACTGTGGAAGATTTGGTCCCATAAAGCCATTCTATTTCAGGCTAGTTGGATATCCAAACCAAACTCATCAAGCCAAACCTAAACATGATACTCTTAACAGAAAGCAACAGTGGGTGACCAAGAATGTTGTTCTAGTAGCACACACTTCTCTAAGAATGCCTGCCAAGGAAGACTGGTACCTTGGCAGTGGTTGCTCAAATCATATGACTGGAACAAAGAATCTATTAGTAGACATCAAACTTGATGGAACCAGTTATGTGACTCTTGGTGATGGAGAAATAAGAGAAGTCAAAGGTGTTGGCAAGTCAGGATGTCCTGGTGTTCCTAATCTGAATAATGTCTTACTTGTACAAGGACGAGATGCAAATCTTATAAGTATTAGCCAACTGTGTGATGAAGGTTTCAATGTCAGGTTCACTAAAGAAGAGTGTATTCTTACAAATGGAGAAAATGAAGAAATCATGAAGGGAGTCAGATCTAAGAATAATTGTTACCTATGGGAGCCTAAAAACTCCAAGTTTCCTTCTGCTTGTCCCGTGGTCAAAGAAAAAATTGAGGGTAATCATCAAGAAAGAACTATCAAACTAGAGGTTCTCGTTCCTAGAACAAAGAACCAGATTGAAGAAGTGGATGAGTCTGATGATGAGTCTTATGTTGAAGAACTCATCGTTAGTGAACTTGCTGGTGGATATTCTGAGACGTGTCTAATAAATGATGAACTGAGCAAAAGATTGATAGTGTATAAAAATGCTTATGCACTATTACAAGAAGAAAGAGTAAGTCTCATGATAAACATTGTTGATCTAGAGAGAAAACTGCGAAACACAAGATCAAACAATAAGACAACAATGGGAAGTACTCAAGACACAAATATCAGCAAGTCAGAGATGAGAATCATTCCTAAGAAGAAGAAGAGAAAGAAGTTCAATCAAGAGCTTCCACATCTGGAAAAACACACACCTGTCTCAGCCAAGAGATGCCATCAATATGGTAAGATAGGTCACTTGAGGTTCTCATGTCCTGAAACTCATATACCTACCAGAAGAAAGATCCCTCAACAGGAAAATTTGGCCAAGATAAAGCCACCTCAGCGGAAGTCATCTGTTGACACTAAACACTCAAGTTGTGGCATAAATGAGGAGGAGGCTATAAGGAAAACAGTAAGCTCTAGAAGAAGGAAACCTAGACAAGATGAAATTCACAGAAAAGACAAGTGCATTCCTGCTACAAGAAAGAACACGACAATAATGTGGGATTTTGTAGAAGAAGGTGAGACTACTATCTCAGTATAATATGAAAATGACAAAACAGATATCTTAACATCAAAATATGCTAAGAAATCAATTGTGAGCATTAAGACAAACGAAGCCTCAGGAATTGATGAATGCTCATCCGTCAATATCCAAAATGTTCCTCATAGGGAGATTATTGTTAGGAACCAAATCCCATAAGCTATTAGAAGATCAAGGAAACCCTCTGCAACTTACTGTAATGCTCACAACCTTCACCTAACGAAAACAATGATGAATGCCCTTAATGACATCTGGACTAGAGATGTGAAAAGAGAATTCTATCTGTTCAAGGCAAGCACTGTATGGAAGATGGTCCCAAGGAAGCTATCTATTGGTCGGTAATTTCATCTAAGAGAGGAGCCACTAGCAATAGACCAAGCTTCAAGAATCTGGATGGAAAGAGCAAAGGCTTCACAAAGCAACCCTAGGAATCAAGAAAGCAAGGAGAGCATGATCTTTCTTATCACAATTGAAGATGTAAATTTGATGATGGGTATGATTCCCACAAAAAGTTTAGACTGGTTTAAATTAAGTTGGATACACCAAGGTGTATCTAAGCAGAATATCAAGGAGGATGTCATAGCTATGCCCTACAACATCATTGGACATCTCTACGTCAAAGATTTTGTGGAGGACAAAAATATTACAATGAAGCAGATGACCACTGATCTAGATGTTGCTAATACATTCACAAATGAGTTAGATGTGAAATTTTCCCCAGTTCACAAAAGGATGCTTCGGTTGCCATCCTTCTACAAAAACTCTAGTGTGATCTCAAATTGCACTTCTCCCACAGAGTATTGCTCCAAACTCACTCACTTCATTGAGATGTCTCAACAATCACCGTCCTTCTCTTTCATAGTAAGGTCTTCTCTAAATGTGCACACTGAGGTAACTAGTCCTAATAAGATTCTGCACATTTAAAAATGGTGCATATTTTGAAAACTGAGGACTTAACCAAGGAGACTGAAGATGATCCTAAAGATGATTACAATGTCCCTAATAATGTTCCTGACAATATCAATGACATTGACACTGAAGGCTGTAGTATTGATGCTGATAAAGAAGATGGTGGTACAAGTGCGTCTAGTAAAGGTGCTAAAGTTAACAACATGTCTGATGAGGGCACTAAGAAATAAGCTCTTGATGCAACACAGGTTAAAAAGTTACAAAGCAAGTTAGGAGTCTGCATCTATGAGGAACCATAAACTACAAAAAAAAAAGACAGGTGTTTGCTTTGGCAATTTTTGTGGCCAAACAGGGGGAGTAGTAATGTCACCCCAGAACCAGAACAACAAGTATGTGTGGTCAACAATTCTGATATGTGTATTTTGTGTTGATCTGTTTTATTGTGTGTAGTATAGCAATTTATTTCTGTTATACTTAACAGCTGCTCATGTGATATGGTTGTAGTGGTTGTATAGCCATCTTAGCTATGTTATGTGCTTAAATGTTTGTTATAGAAGTAACAGTAGCTGTGGTCGATGTGTGCATACTGATGGTAGTAGTAGTGTATGCTGTCTGTGTGGTATGATGTACTGTATTAGCTCTGATTGTGTATGGTTGTGTGTTTTCTTCTGCAAGTGTTTCTCTAATATGGTGTGACAGTTGTTTTAGCCAAAAATTTGCCAAAGAGGGAGATTGTAGGTGTTTTCATGTTGGCTGCATTTGTGGTAAAACATTCCTGGGTGTTTAACATCTTGACCAATGTCATGACATGCTTTATATAGTGTTATGGAGGCTGCATATGTTTAAGCTAATACAGGTTTTGTTAGTGAATGTCATGACCGTGTAGCAACCTGCCCTAAAAATTAAGATTCTAGAGTCGCCACCTATTCTGAAGGGCGAATAGGAAACCCTACGCAGTTAAGAGATCGGGGTAAGTTATTATATTCAGGTCGAGGGAAGGTGTTAGGCACCCTCAACCCTTTCCTATTGGCTTTGAATCTAAGGGTCAAGTTTTATAGCTAAAAGTTAAGGTTAATAGCTAAGGAATTGAATAGGGGAAAAATTGAGATTTTAGGGAAGGGGACTCGCCTTGGTTATCCAAGTGCCTACGTATCTCCTTAGGGAGAATCAGAGTCAACGTAGTTCGGGGCACAGGGTTGTACGCCTTAGAATTGAATTTGATATGGTTGAAAGTTGTTTGAAGGCTTTTTGAATGGCCTATCGTAGTTTTGAAATGCGAAGTTCGAAGGTATTTTGAATTACCTTATCGCAGTTATGAACATCGCAGTGTTGATGGGATGAAAACCCGTAGTGTCGTGGTTTAGTGTGTTTTAAGATTTGGGCGTACAACCCTGATTTGATATGGCACCGTTAGATGCAATGACCAATAGATTTGGTCAGTATAGCTAACGGATTATGGGGCATTGCTGGTTACTCAGATCGATAGATTGATCGTCGCGGGCAGCAAATTAAAATGTATTTTAATTTTATGTATCTTTTATCTCTCGTCTAATGCGACTAATAGATTTAGTCGGGTCGAGGAGAGAATTAATGTTAATGTTTTCTTTGTTGCCGAAAGGGCAATGGGATTGGACAAACCCTAATGTATATAACCATTTTAGGTTTTTTATGATTTTATAGTTAAAACTAATTAAATCAATTAAATCGAATAATCGAAGTAATCAAAATGTTAATTGGGTAAAAATCCAAATATTAATTGTATTATTAATAAAAAAACAAATTATATATACATATAAATTTAATAAGGTGAATTTATGTAATTATATGAATAACATAGAATAAAATAAAAGAATTAGAAAAAGAAACCAGGATTTTATTGGGTGTGGCCAGGCTGAACGTTTATAGTATGCATCCTTCAACCTTGTGCGTGGGATCTATGTTGAGGGAGATCCGAGGGTGATGAGCGGAGGTGCATCGTGTTAAGGCGCGAGTGAGAGGCATGGGATCCGGAAGCATTGCCATTCAAACAAATTAACAAAAATATTGGCGACACCAGGGATCGAACCTGCGTTCCCTTGGTCACCGGTCCCCTCCATTAACCAACTGTGCTGGAATCGTCCGCTGATATTGAAACCAAACCCCATTAATATCTATAATTCAAATCAATGAATTTTTTTTAAAAAAGAAGCTCGCGCCCTCCACCGTCGTCCCTGTCCTCCAACTTTCTGGAAAAAATCCTAAACTTTTACCCACGGTTCTCGTGTGTAGTTACAGCCCTGTCTTTATCAATTTCAACACACAAGCCAAATAAATCCCAAATAAAAACAGCAATCGATTAGAAAACGTCCGCTAAATCTAATAGAACTATCAATTTGGACCAATTTTTCCTCTGATTAGATTTCCCCAAATGGAGAGAACGAAACCCTAACAATGGCCTCCTTCTAAACCTGCATCTAGAACCTAATTAAACTGTCCAGATAGATTGAAAGCATCAAAAGAAACATAATTACGCAATAAAACTTGTTTACAGCACATGAATCAGTATAATAGAAAAACATAAAAAGGGTGCAAACCGGGGGCGATATGCTGCGTGTTCAAGAAGTGTTAATGGATGCCAAGGATTTGGAACGGTTCAAACAACACCGAGGACGCGTTTAGACACCTAGGGAGACTTGAATTATCTTCCAACTTCTTCTGCCATGGTCAATGATTTTACGTTTTTTGGAGCTCCCGAATTCTCCTTCTCCAGCGGCCAATCCCCCTTTTTCCACCTGTTATGTTTGTTTATATATGGATTCATTGAGTGTGATTGAAAATTGATTGGAAATCTCTAACTTTGGCTCATGGTTATTCTTCAAATAAATCCCTGGTATCTTGGATGATGGTGATGGAGATTTGATTTGATTTGGTTCAAAATATCTTGTCACGTGTCTTTTTCTTTTTTTCTTGATTTTCTTTTAACAGCAATAAATAATAAATAAACTAATAATAATTAATACTAATATAATAATACTCCTAATAGTATAGTAATAACCTATTAACTATAATATTAAAACAATAATAGGAAAATCCTAATAACACTACCATTGAAATTAACTACTAATCTTAATAATAACTAATACTAATAGTTAATAATAATAGTTAGTAAAATTACAAAAAATAATAATTCTAATAAAATTAAATCGTAAATTGAATAAAATGAGCAAATATAAAAATAAATTATAATGATTAAAAAACCCCAAAAATAAGATAGATGGGCCAAACGTTTGGACCCAAGATACCTGTTAATTTCACCTCATTTTAACTCAGGGTATTTTATAAGAGGGTGGATTTGACAATAGGAATGTCAAACCCCATGACCCTTAATTTTTCCCTTTGGTGTGGAACTGATCGGGCAAATTTTGGGGTATGACAGCTGCCCCTGTTCAATCTTTTTAAACCTGAGGAGTCAGATAGGCACGTCTGCCTATCGTAATCTAAAGGTAGAAGATGATTGAACACTGAAATGCCCTGAAATTTGCCTTTGTTGGGAAGAAATTTCATGGGAGATGGGCTTACAGATGCCACCCAAGGTAAATACCCCTCTCTTTTGAATGTGGAGCAGATGCTTTCGAAAGGAATAACTGTGTTTCGATTGTAGCACGGCCTAAAAAGGCAACCTGAATTTTATGCAATGTTATGATGCATGCGATGTATGATGCAGTGAGCTTCTCAAAATAAATGAGAGCGATGTATGTATATGCACTATGTATGGATGAGGTATGTAAGTTGAAATGATGCATGATTGTTAATCGAAGTGTGTTAGTAATTCTGTAAAGAAAGAAGACACCTTTGACTGTTATTGAAGTTTTGAAGAAGATCACTGCCGAGGGACTAACGTGATAAACTCAATTGAGGAATCGTTTGAAAAATCTTGTATGCCTGGAAAAGCTCCTAGAAAGGATGGAATACGTCTTGAAGAAGACTTCCTGGAAAGGTTCCTGAAAAGGAATAGCGAGGACCTTCTGTTGGTTGTGTAATTGGCTTGCTCTGGTCAGCAAGCTTCCGCAGTTTGTGAACCCCTACTTACTGTAGTTCCAGTAAGTTATCGCAGTTTGTGAACCCCTCACTTACTATAGTTCTAGTAAGCTATCGCAGTTTGTGGACCCCTCACTTACCATAGTTCTGGTAAGCCTTCGCAGTTTGTGGACTTCTCACTTACCATAGTTCTGGCAAGCTACGTCGTAGTTTGTAAACTTCTCACTTACCATAGTGCTGGTAAGTTACATCGCAGTTTGTACCTCTCACTTACCATAGTTCTGGCAAGTTACATCGCAGTTTGGACCCCAATAGGATTGCTTGCTATAATTCTAGCAAGTTCACCTGCACCGACAGGGTTATCGGCGAATATCATCGCAGAATTTACCTGTTTCGCCAGGGTTATCTGCGAGTGTTATCGCAGAATTTACCTATACCACCAATAGGGTTATTCGCGAGTGTTGTCGCGAAATTTACCTATGTCACCAAGGTTATCTGCGAGTGTTATCGCAGAATTTACCTGTACCATCAATAGGGTTATTCGCGAGTGTTGTCGCGAAATTTACCTATGTTATCAGGGTTATCTGCGAGTAATATCGCAGAATTTACCTGTACCACCAATAGGGTTATCCGCGAGTGTTATCGCGAAATTTACCTATGTTATCAGGGTTATCTGCGAGTATTATCGCAGAATTTACCTGTACCACCAATAGGGTTATCCGCGAGTGTTATCGCGAAATTTACCTATGTTATCAGGGTTATCTGCGAGTATTATCGCAGAATTTACCTGTACCACCAATAGGGTTATCCGCGAGTGTTGTCGTGAAATTTACCTATGTAGAATTTTGTTTTATAAATGCGTATGCATCATGCTTATGCGTTATGCACATGCCCCTGTTGTTTGTATAATGCGTATGTGTGAATGCTTACACATGTATATGTTGTATGTATACTGATGAAACGGTCAGACGAGGACTGACTACCAGACGGGAACTGGACTTTGTAATGGTTTGGATCGCCAATAAAAATTGGGCTTTTGTGATATGTATATGCTAATGCTAATGCGTATGCATGTATGCTAATGCTGATGCAATCTCATGGTTTTATCTCCTCAAACCCTTCGAACTTGTTTATTCCATGCTTGCACCTATACCCTGACTATGCTTATGCTGGCTTTGTAATGTTTATGTATGCTTATGCATATGCGTATGCTTGGTTGACGTAATGAGTGGAACGAAGTAATGTCTTCTGTAAGATTACCCGAAAAAGGTCTTTTGAATGGATGTGAATGTTTGTCTTGAAGAAGACCACATAAAGAGTTACGGTGTAATGTATCAACCAATGTATGTAATGCGTGATTTGTATGTATTTGTGTGATGCTCTAACGGTAGGTTATTAATAACCAAAGCGTATATAGTTCGCTGGAGTTGCAGGTCTGTTTGCTAGGATGGGGTGTGATGCTAGCGCGATTTCCCAATACCTGTCTTGTTTGAGCTCGGAAGATCGTAGTTAGGAGAAAGAATTTGTTCGATGTTGTAAAGTGCGAGAACACTTTTTTCCTTTTGTTGTGTGTCTTGCGGATTTGATATCCATTGCCCCAGTATTTTCATGGAGAAAGATGCTTATGAAGGAAGTGCCTCAGGGAATAGCCTTGTCATATGCTTCGATGTTTAGATTGAAGGGTGTGCCCCTGATCTCCAGGTCATGGAAGGTTATCCATAGTGTTCTATCCTCTGAATTTGAACTCTTCCCATGTCTGACATGCCCCTGTTTGAGATTGCTTTGAGATGTGCCCCAAGTCGATTGAACCTTAGGAAGACTGCCCCTAGTTAATAGGATGTTCGATTGTATGCCCCTGTGCTCCTTGAAATTTTTGCCCCTGTTTAGGAGAACCCTCTAGATGTGGTTCCCCCGACTCCAGGGTCTTTATTAGAAATGATCACCTTTGATTACCCCATTTCGAGATCTCCTCGATGCTAAGTGTATGTTCGTAGATGGCGTTGTACCCTTTTGAGAAGTAGCTCCAATGGAATGCGTATTCAAGTTTTGAAATCGAAGTCCGTTATGAATTAGGACTGGATGGTTATAAGTGAATGCTTGAAGAAACGTAGTGATTAGAAGTAGTTTTAACAAACTTTTAGGAGTCAGTATAACAAATCCTGCTTAATATGCTTTCATGGTTAACCTTGCCTCAATTAGGACTTTTGAATGTTGTAACTTGGCCTGGTTCATGGTTTTAAGAAACAATGGATATAAGGCTCAAAATTTATTTATCCCACCCCTTTCTCCTTGATGTTCTCCAGATCCTAAAAATTCGCCTAATCCAATGGATGTGCTTTGTTTGCCAGAGAATCGTTTCAATTTTGATGTTGAGCAGAAGCCTTTAGTAAAGACCCAAGATTTGATGAGAAATGTTGTAAAGATCCAAGAGTTTATGAGAAGCTTCGATGATGTGGCAGTCACAAGATTATCTTTTGTATATCGCCTTTGTATCCCTTATTTTTGCATGAACCAATTCTTTCGAATTTGATCCATCGGGATGCCCTGATTTTTGCCTAAGTCATTTTTTCTTTCTTTTATGAAGTTTTCCGTTTTGACTTAGCGGGCGTTTTTCTTTTGAAAGCTCCTTTTGAAATGTGATCCTTGGATATTGAATGTTGTGACTGTTATGTTGACTTTGATTTGTAAGTTTCACCTTTGATGCTTCCTCGATCTTGAGTGATGTAATGAGGAAGAAGATTGTTGTGAATGTTATTGTTATCACTTCCTCATTCTTGGATGATTACGAGGAAGAAGATGTGCTTGAACCTTTGCTTTGCTGGATCCTTTGCTTGGATTGACTGATTCTCTTGACAACCAAAGTACGCCATTGAATTAATCGAAATCTATCCTGCCCCTGGTTAAAATCAAGGTCTATTTGAAAAGTAGAAACAAACTCCAACTCCTGGCTCGAGGGGGTGACGAGGGATTAACATCCTTATATCTCCACTGTTTGGGAATTGAAGCAATGCCTGTACATCCTCGGCTCGATCTTACCTCGAAAGCATATGTTTAGCTGGACTTAGTTATTTGTATTCGTCATTCTCCCTCAAGTTTGTTAATAATCCTAATTTTGAAATTGAAAATAGAATAGAAGTATGCGTGAGTGGAAACTCGTAGCAGTGAGTGAATGAATTGACTCCAAAACCTGCATGGTCATCCCATTAGAATTGCTAATCCGAAGGTACAACTTTTTGAGTAACACTTAGCGATCGTAGGGGTTGAAATTCTAAGCATGGTAAACACCTATTGATCCTAGGGACAACCTCCTTTGTAGATCCATCGACCTTGTTTTACTCCTTAGTTAATGAACTTGTAGAAGTGAGGGTGATCTCAAATTCTCCTTGGACATGTCAAACCTGTTGGGAATAAATCGTTAGCGGTGGGTTTTCGTCGTATCGGAACTTCATGAGTTTCCTTTGACTGAACCTCTTTTGCTTTTCCTAAGAATAGTATCACCTATGACCCTTTTTCCCCTTGGTGTGGGGTTGACATATGTCGCACTCCCTCCATCGTAGTCATGCATCTTTATTCAGGGTATTGCCCCAGTTGGACTGACCCTTGCCCCTAGGTTATCGTAGAGTGTCCTTGTAAGTTTGATATGTTCTAAGATGGACCCCTTGATGACTAGATACATCTTGAGTGCATCTATGGGGAACTTCTTTGTTGAACTAATCCTTGCTCGACGATAACCTTTGTTATATTTATAATCCCGTTACAACAAAGCCTGGACATTTGGCATGACGAAAGGCATCCTTTTTCCTCCTTGTGAGACCAAGTTCGTTCTCGATAATTTATCCTCCTTTCTCCATAGTCTACGATCCTTTGGATTTTTCTTTGCGAGTCTCGGGAAATCGGCTAGCACGGAAAGTATGGATGCGGGCGAAGATGCGAATGTAAATGTATGAATGCATGAAAATGCAAATGCATGGGTATGCGAGAGACTTCTTGTGTTGTAACTCCTTGTATGCAATGCAGACGTATGACATGTAATCCTAGGGATAACCTTAGAGGCGACATTAGACCCTATTGAAATTCTTGCGAGATAGATGTTACGACACGCCAATGGGAATCCCTTAGATTAGGGAGCATGCAGAAGGTAGCGGCTAGTGACCGTTCATGACAGTCACCAAGTCTCATGGCCATCGAGAGGCCGTTCGACGTGTACCAATGAAGTTGTCCTTGGTGGGAAGGTTGTCTATGCGGAACACAACCTCTATAAGGACGATATCGGATGAAGTGAAATCCCTACAGGCTAGGGATGGGATGTGTAAATGGAAATCCAAACCCTACAAGTTAGAGGGTGTACGGAAACAAACATGGAGTGACTGTTCAGGACAGTCACTAGATCTCATAGCCATCGAGAGGCCAATCGAACGCATGCTAATGAAGCTGTCCTTCAGGGAAGGATGCGTCGTTATGAAATACGTGGATGTAACAGAAAATCCCTATAGGCTAGGGAGTACGTAGGAGTAAGCACGGGGTGACCATTCGAGAAAGTCACTAAGTCGCATGGCCATCGAGAGGCCAATCGACGTATGCTAACGAGGATGTCCTTTGTGGGAAGGACACGTTTTTAGAGTTAGAATCCCCTATAGGCTAGGGAATGCGTAGACGTAGGCACGGAGTGACCGTTCAAGACAGTCACTAGATCGCATGGCCATCGAGAGGCCAATTGACGTGCGTAAACGAAGATGTCCTTCGTGGGAAGGACACGTAGTTGTAAGAATACAGAGATATGAAAATAAAATCCCTACAGGCTAGGGAGTGCATAAATGCAGGCGCGGGATGACTATTCATGACAGTCATTAAGTCTCATGGCCATCACGAGGCCAATCAACGTGAATAAATGAAGGTGTCCTTCGTGGGAAGGACATGGTCTTAGAAATTGAGTCCCTGCAGGCCAGGGAATGCGTGGGTGTACCTGCAAAAATTAAAATGCAAGGCATTCGCAGTATATATAATAAGCACGTAAGCACATAAGCCCTAGGTTCATAGGTTCGACGTAACGGCTTAGGGTGCCTACCCTTCCCATTGATATGTTCTAGAAGGTCTCATGGGGTCGTTCGTAGCCGCCGAGACTTTTTGTCTCTTTGGATTTTGGAACAACTCATTGATCCATGAGGTTCGAGTTTTAGGGGTAGGTTCCCAGAGAGATCAGCCAAATACCAAGTCCAGCCCTCAACAAGGTCGAGCCTCGTATCAGACCTTTCCGGATATTCAACCCACTCTGAGTGGAATTATAATAAGACTCGTAGGCGATGTAATTCCCCTCTGGTCATTATTATAATTCCCACGCTTAGGTTTAACAACAATTTATATATCCCCAAAATTTACAGTAAAACAAGTAATCATTTAAATAAACATTTATTTAAACTACTATAAATATTTACTGTAAATAAAAACCGTAAATAAATAAATTAAATTTAAATATTTATAAGAACCTGATCCCCAAATCCTGCCATTTGTAGCTCCAAAATTGCAGTACAGCAACAAATATTAAAGTAAACGAATATTCATTTAAATTATTGTAATTACTGTAAATGGAAGTTTTAAATAAATAAATAAATAAATATTTAAATAAAATGAAAAACCCTAAATCCTAGTCCAAAACCCTAATTTTGGCAAATTTGCCAAACCCTAAAAAAAGTTTGCCAAAAACCTAAAAGTTTGCCAAAAACCTAAACCCTGCCAAAACCTAGGAGCATAATAATTTACAGTTTTGTTATCACTAATCCCCAGCAGAGTCGCCAGCTGTAGCAACCTGCCCTAAAAATTAAGATTCTAGAGTCGCCACCTATTCTGAAGGGCGAATAGGAAACCCTACGCAGTTAAGAGATCGGGGTAAGTTATTATAATCAGGTCGAGGGAAGGTGTTAGGCACCCTCAACCCTTTCCTATTGGCTTTGAATCTAAGGGTCAAGTTTTATAGCTAAAAGTTAAGGTTAATAGCTAAGGAATTGAATAGGGGAAAATTGAGATTTTAGGGAAGGGGACTCGCCTTGGTTATCCAAGTGCCTACGTATCTCCTTAGGGAGAATCAGAGTCAACGTAGTTCGGGCACAGGGTTGTACGCCTTAGAATTGAATTTGATATGGTTGAAAGTTGTTTGAAGGCTTTTTGAATGGCCTATCGTAGTTTTGAAATGCGAAGTTCGAAGGTATTTTGAATTACCTTATCGCAGTTATGAACATCGCAGTGTTGATGGGATGAAAACCCGTAGTGTCGTGGTTTAGTGTGTTTTAAGATTTGGGCGTACAACCCTGATTTGATATGGCACCGTTAGATGCAATGACCAATAGATTTGGTCAGTATAGCTAACGGATTATGGGGCATTGCTGGTTACTCAGATCGATAGATTGATCGTCGCGGGCAGCAAATTAAAATGTATTTTAATTTTATGTATTTTTTATCTCTCGTCTAATGCGACTAATAGATTTAGTCGGGTCGAGGAGAGAATTAATGTTAATGTTTTCTTTGTTGCCGAAAGGGCAATGGGATTGGACAAACCCTAATGTATATAACCATTTTAGGTTTTTTATGATTTTATAGTTAAAACTAATTAAATCAATTAAATCGAATAATCGAAGTAATCAAAATGTTAATTGGGTAAAAATCCAAATATTAATTGTATTATTAATAAAAAAACAAATTATATATACATATAAATTTAATAAGGTGAATTTATGTAATTATATGAATAACATAGAATAAAATAAAAGAATTAGAAAAAGAAACCAGGATTTTATTGGGTGTGGCCAGGCTGAACGTTTATAGTATGCATCCTTCAACCTTGTGCGTGGGATCTATGTTGAGGGAGATCCGAGGGTGATGAGCGGAGGTGCATCGTGTTAAGGCGCGAGTGAGAGGCATGGGATCCGGAAGCATTGCCATTCAAACGAATTAACAAAAATATTGGCGACACCAGGGATCGAACCTGCGTTCCCTTGGTCACCGGTCCCCTCCATTAACCAACTGTGCTGGAATCGTCCGCTGATATTGAAACCAAACCCCATTAATATCTATAATTCAAATCAATGAATTTTTTTTAAAAAAGAAGCTCGCGCCCTCCACCGTCGTCCCTGTCCTCCAACTTTCTGGAAAAAATCCTAAACTTTTACCCACGGTTCTCGTGTGTAGTTACAGCCCTGTCTTTATCAATTTCAACACACAAGCCAAATAAATCCCAAATAAAAACAGCAATCGATTAGAAAACGTCCGCTAAATCTAATAGAACTATCAATTTGGACCAATTTTGCCTCTGATTAGATTTCCCCAAATGGAGAGAACGAAACCCTAACAATGGCCTCCTTCTAAACCTGCATCTAGAACCTAATTAAACTGTCCAGATAGATTGAAAGCATCAAAAGAAACATAATTACGCAATAAAACTTGTTTACAGCACATGAATCAGTATAATAGAAAAACATAAAAAGGGTGCAAACCGGGGGCGATATGCTGCGTGTTCAAGAAGTGTTAATGGATGCCAAGGATTTGGAACGGTTCAAACAACACCGAGGACGCGTTTAGACACCTAGGGAGACTTGAATTATCTTCCAACTTCTTCTGCCATGGTCAATGATTTTACGTTTTTTGGAGCTCCCGAATTCTCCTTCTGCAGCGGCCAATCCCCCTTTTTCCACCTGTTATGTTTGTTTATATATGGATTCAATTAGGTTAACCAGAATGGCAAGAATTGATCATTGAGTGTGATTGAAAATTGATTGGAAATCTCTAACTTTGGCTCATGGTTATTCTTCAAATAAATCCCTGGTATCTTGGATGATGGTGATGGAGATTTGATTTGATTTGGTTCAAAATATCTTGTCACGTGTCTTTTTCTTTTTTTCTTGATTTTCTTTTAACAGCAATAAATAATAAATAAACTAATAATAATTAATACTAATATAATAATACTCCTAATAGTATAGTAATAACCTATTAACTATAATATTAAAACAATAATAGGAAAATCCTAATAACACTACCATTGAAATTAACTACTAATCTTAATAATAACTAATAATAGTTAATAATAATAGTTAGTAAAATTACAAAAAATAATAATTCTAATAAAATTAAATCGTAAATTGAATAAAATGAGCAAATATAAAAATAAATTATAATGATTAAAAAACCCCAAAAATAAGATAGATGGGCCAAACGTTTGGACCCAAGATACCTGTTAATTTCACCTCATTTTAACTCAGGGTATTTTATAAGAGGGTGGATTTGACAATAGGAATGTCAAACCCCATGACCCTTAATTTTTCCCTTTGGTGTGGAACTGATCGGGCAAATTTTGGGGTATGACAGACCGATGTCATGACATCCATGTTTGACAGCAGGAGGTGTTATGTTTTATTATTATGTTACCTCATTTCTCTCAACCTACAATTTAGGAAACATTTTATTTGTGTGCTGAATATTTCTCCTAGAAGATTTCGTTAATAGCACATTCTGTAACAACCTGATGACGTGTAAATTAGGTTAACTTGGTTAACCCTAATTTAGTTCTTGGAAAGCACGAGGCCTAAGAGTTGCATATAAGAAGACTGCAATCCTAATTTGGAACGCAAAGAGATCTGTTAATTGTGAAGAACCGTAGTTCTGTGTCTGTGTTTTTAGTCTCTTGTACTCCAAGCAATTGTCTTTTGATGATTGTATTGGAATAGGTTGTGTATGTTCTTTGTCACTCTAAGCTTTTAAGCACGAGTGTGTGTCTCTTGATTGAAGCTTTTAAGTAGATCAAGGTGTGTTTTGAAGTGTGTCTTCTCTTATTTGTTTAATGTTTGTTTGTAATCACTGTTGTGATTGAGGGGGAGTGAGTGGAGATACTCATGTGTAGGAATAGATTGGAATTACATTGGGTAGGTATTAAGTGAGGAGTTGTAAACGGGGGAGTTTAACTCGGAATTAATACTGCTTATATTGGATTCCCTCCCTAGCTTGGTAGCCCCCAGAGTAGGTATTGTTGTATACCGAACTGGGTGAACAATTTGTTGTGTTCTTTACTATTTTTATGCACTTCTGTTTTAACGCTTTATTCTGTATGATTGTGGATGTCATAACATCCAGTACGACATCGCATATGAGTTACTAGAATTTTCACCCTCGTTTCACTTGCAGTGGTCCAGCTCTTGTCGCATTTTGTGGTGCCATGTATTTGTTGTATATTTAGTAATGGTAGTGGTTAGATAAAGAATCATTGTTATGTTATTAATACCGATTTCATATTTGTATCTTTATATAACTAGTATTTGTAGTTCATTAGTATTTGTAGTGTTTGACCTAATTTGGTAAATTTTAATGGAAGTTAGTCTATTGTTCAGGTAATGGCTAAATTTAAGGTTGTTTTTTTACACAAAGGGCTATTTTGTAAAAGACCATTACCTAAAATATGATGGTGGATAATTGTTTGCATTTAGTAATCTAGATCCCGATTATTGGTCTTTTTTTGAAGCCTCTAATATAGTGAAAGCGATGGACCTTGAGTTTGATGTTAAGAAGGGGTTCAGGAAGGGGTTGATGCAGCTGTTAATGGTTAACAAAGAAATGAAACAGTTGGTAATAGAGATGCCCCAAGTGAACCAGCCAAAAACGTGTTTATCACATAAGAGATAGGTAAGTCACATGTGATTGAAGAGGACTACATGACTGATGAACTGGATAGTGGGCTAATGATGATAGCTATGATGAAAGGCCATGTGTAATCAGGTTCAGTAGAGAAGATGCTCTAAGTAAGGATTTTTTTTCAAAGTAGGAAGAGTTTTTTCATTGAAACAGTTCAAAGATCCTATACTAGAGCACAATGTTTTCAATGGAAAGGATATGAGGTCTGAAAACAATGATGCAAATAGATGTAGGGTGGTATGTAAGGATAAGAAAAAACGTAACTATAATGTCTTGTGTAGTTGAGTCTTAAACTCCACAATATTTAGAATAAAAATTTTGTTTGCAAAGTACAAGTGTGGAAGAAAATTCTTCAACAAAAGTGCTAAAGCATAGTGGGTTGCTAAGGTCATTGTGGATGGTCTGAAGAATAACACAAATATGAAGTTAAATGAGGTCGTTATAGATGTTAGACTAAGGTATGCCATATAAATCCCAGGTTGTAGAGCTTTCAAGGCAAGGAAAGTTGCTAGACAAATTGTGGAAGGGGACTCTGGCAAACAATTTAGCTTGTTATGGTCTTATGGTGCTGAGTTAAGAAGGGCTTCAGCGGTAAATACTTTTAAGGTCAACACTAGCCTTACAGTTGAGAATGCAAGATTTGAGAGGTGCTATGTGTGCTTTGATGGGACCAAGAAAGCATTGACAAAGGCATCTAGACCATTTATTGGGTTAGATGGATGTCATTTGGAGCACAAGTATTGTGGTATCCTACTGATTGTAGTAGGAAGAGATCCTAATGACCAATATTTTCTAATTGAGTTTGGTGTTGTGGAGAATGAAACAAGATATTCTTGGAGCTGGTTCATTAAATTGCTGCTTGAAGATATAGGAGAAAACAAATGGTGTTTCATATCTGGCCAACAAAAGATAAATTTGTTGTTCAATAACTGTGTTTCTTACTTTGACCTTTTTGGTACTAATATAGTTGTTAATTTGTTGGAGCAGGGTCTGATTCAAGTGTTTGAAGAGGAGTACCCATCCTATGAACACAAATTTTTCTTAAGGCACTTATATGCTAACTTCAAAAAGAAGTTTGGAGGAGGAATATTGTTTACAGATCTTATGATGGTTTCTGCCAAGGCTACTTATTTTGAGGCACGTGAAACAAAGATGCTTATGATAAATGAGGTCAGATTGGAGGCATATGAGTATTTAGAGGGTATTCCCAAACACAAATGGTGTAAGCCTGCTTTTCCATTTTTCTCAAAATGTGATGTGTTAATGAACAATCTAAGTGAGTCTTATAATGCAACAATTCTATTACAAAGGGACAAACCAATAATTACCATGTTTGAGTGGATTAGGAATTATCTAATGGGAAGGTTTGCAACCCTTAGGGAAAAGGTAGATGGTTATAAGGGCAAGATAATGACCTAGCCATTTAGGAGATTAGATAGAGAAACTGAGAAAAGGGTTAGTTACACAGTAAATTATGGTGGTAGGTTAACTTTCCAAGTCACACATGTTCTGTCTACTGATAGCTTTATTGTGGATTTGAAAAAAAAACATGCTCGTGTAATAATTGGGAGTTGGTGGGATTCCATGTAGACATGATGTGGCTGCAATACATAGGAAAGTTGACGACCCCATCAATTATGTGCTTCCCTGCTATCATAAGTGCACATATGAAAAATGCTATGATGAAGTGATCACCCCATTAAATGGCCATAAGAATTAGCCTAGGATAAATAATCCAAATATATTACCCCACTCCTTGTTCAAACATGGCCTAGAGAGGCCAAAAAACTGCGTAGAAGAGAACCTGATGAGGTAACCCAAACAAAATTGCAAAGAACAAATACCAACCACAAGCGTAAAACATGTTTTGAACTAGGCCACAACAAAAGGACTTGCAAGAAAAATAAGAAAGTTGTTGTTGTACCATCTGGAAACACGTCAGAGAATATGCCTAAACAAGAGCTGCCTACACATGAAAGTCAGACTAGTAAGGTTCATTTGGCAAGTCGGACTGGCAAGGTTCATTTGTCACCAAAAAATGGTAAGCTACTAACATTATCTCTTTACTCTTCTTGTTCATTTAATATTATGTGTAATAATACTTGAAAGTTGTTTCTAATAGGGGAGGCCTAAGGGGTCGGTCAACAATGTCACAAGTCAGACTGGAACAAAGACCAACAAGGCCTAGAAAAGAAAAAAAAGTCAATAATGAAGGAACTTCCAGTCAGGTACCAACTATGAATGAAGAAGGAACTGCCACTGATGTACCAAAAGTCAATGAAGAAGGAATTGCAACTGATGTACCAAGAGTCAATAAAGAAGGAATTGCAACTGATGTACCAAGAGTCAATGAAGACGGAGGTGCAGCTGAGGTACCAACACTCAATGAAGAAGGAAGTGCAACTGAAGTACCAACAATCAATGGCCAAGGGACTGTCAATGAGCAAGCAAAAACAAACCTTTCAAGCCCTCAAGATCATCATCACCAAAGCCAAGTTGTAATGAACCAATGAGTGATAAAACCTGATATGAGTATATTCATTCAATTTTAGTTATTGTGTCTTATGTATGTTGCGTTCTATCTTAGGTCAAGATGTCCAAACCAAAGACCATATTCAAGAAGCATGTTTATATGACAGGTGAAAGAAGAAAGGGTGACAGGTTGAGGTCCCTAAGAAAAAATAATGTATCTGGCCCTGGTAAATATATGATCATCCTTTGGTGATCACTGAAGAGGAAATCACAGAAGAAGTTAATGGTGGTGGTAGGATGTCGAACACTTGGGAAGACATTTGCAAGAGGCGTACTCAGTGAAGACTATTTGAAAATGCAGTCTAGAAGCTTTCTTTTGTTATGTTATATTTTGAACAATATCTATGTTTTGAATTGCGTTGTATAACCATCATGTATTGTGTATTGTAATGAATGGATCAATTGATATTTTGATATGTATTGACTTTAATGTCTTGGATATGTAATGAGATGTAATGTACTACTATTTTGATATGTTATGCAGAACTTATGCAAAGGCACTTCTATTTTGAGATAATGTACTGTTGTGTAGATATGTTATGCAAAAGTTATGGTTGATGTTCTGCAACTGATTATAAGTCCATTGTCTATGTACATTTTGTGTCTAAATTATGCAGAAGTCATAAGTTTTCCAAATAATAGGCCACCTAATGTCAAAGTTATGGTTGATGTTATGTAAAAAGTATAGGTCATCTTGTATCAAAGTTATATGTCACTAAGGTAAATAACCAAATTATAGGTCATACTAAATTATAGGTCATGACTTGTCAAAGTTATATGGCACTTACATAATCAATTAAAACAAATTATAGCTCAATGTTATATGTCACTTGCATAATCAATTAAACAAATTATAGGTCAATGTTATATGTCACTTGCATAATCAATTAAACTAAATTATAGGCCAATGTTATATGTCACTTACATAATCAATTAAACCATACCAATTGATAATTACAAACTCGATTAAACCAAATTGCATTTCATAACTAAGTAGCATTACATAAGCGATGGTTACATCATTGCATAATACATCATCAATCAAACTGCATTACAAACTTATAAAAGAAACAATTAAGGATTTCAACATTTATACTTCAATAACAAATACATGTTGAACATAAATTAAAATGAAATAAAAATTGACTTCAAATTTCTATAAAAAGTCTCTGTCTTAATCTTGATCTGCAATTTCTTGTTCTTCTTCATTGAAGTTTCATACAACTCCTTCAAAGTTTCAACAGCTTGCATGTCCCTTACCTTGCTATCATATTTGCCCCATTCTTCATCTACACTTTCATAAAAATCATTTCCTTGTGAAATATCATCATCGCATACGAATAAATTGCAAGTCTTCTCATTTTTCCAAAACGGATATCTCTAGAAGAGTCTCCCTTTATTACGTCTGTTCTTGCATTGGTATGAAATTATTCGGGCATTACACCCACACTTTCTCCTTGGACGGTTGCTCACACTTGTGGAATGGTAGAATACTGATTTACTTCGCCTTGATGAAGATGACATGGTGTCAGAAATTTTCTACGAAGGATGATGAAAAGAGAGAAAAAGAATGGGGAACATAGAGAAAGAAAGAAGATGGAAAATGAGAGAAGAGAGAAGATGACGGCCAAGGAGAGGTATGAGTAAAAATTAGGGTTCATTGTAACAGCCCAATTTTTATTTTTCGTATTTATTTATTAGGTGTTTATTTTTATTAATTATTATTTATGTGATAATTAATTATTCGGTGTATTGTGTGATTATTTGAATATATGTGGTATTTGAATAATTGAGTAGTGTGGTGTCGTTTTCTTTTACCTCCCCGTTTCACTTGGGAGGACGGCACGCTATACCCTTCACGCGAAATTTGGAAGGAGAATGCGCCCGTGGCGGGATGAATTTTGTTTCAGTTCTTCCTACGATATCACACGAACTTTCTTATTTGTCCTACGAGTAGGAAAGGGGAAAAAAGATCTCAACTAAACCCTAAGAGTTTGCTAAGTGTGGGGATTCACCTAGACTAGAAATTCTGGAGTCCGAGGGGTCGGTTATACATAGGGAAGTGTTTAAACACCCTACATATCTGTAGTACTCTACAGGAACCTTCTCTATGTCATTGTGATTGTGTTTGCTGCTAATGATTGGGAAAGTTTCTCCTTTGTGTTAGGAGAAGGAATTGAATTGATTTTAAAAGACAGACAGACAGACAAACTGACTATTTTTTGGTATTTTATTAGCTCGCTGAGGTTCCTTGTGAACCTCATGCCTACATATCCCTAATGGAAGTCAGAGCTTAATGTAGTTCGGGGAACTAATTGGTTATTAATGATTTTTTTGTGCCTTGTTTGAAGCTCAAGGTTGAAGCTTGAATTAAATCTCTGTTTACAGTAAAGAGACATGAAATCATCTTTACAGAGAGGTATTTGTACTATTCTACCACAAACATTGTAAAGGAGTGACAGAATAACTGGATTCATTTCATTCAAGAGGGGGACCTTACTTGTGTGTGCAAGTATGCCAGTCAGATGCCTCTTAAATGAAAGAAAGATGCTCGTCCAAATTAGGGAAAGTGTACAAGTCTGGGGATGTGCCAGAGCATGTCTTTCAGAGTCCTAAATGGGAGACTTTGATTGAAATTTGAAATTGAAATGTTTGTTTGTTTGAATGTGGTAGAGTAGTAAAAATATCTCTCTATAGAGATAAGCTATGTCTATCTACTGTATAAAAGATTTGACTTTAGCTGGCTTGTATGAGGCCCAAGCTTGAGGCTTTTTGATTGATTAATTAAGATTGACTCTGGGAGATGACTCCACTGTGGATTAATTACAGGGTATTTTTGTGTTCTGTACAAAGCCCAGAATTGAGGCTGACTCTATTTGGAGAGTGTTTATTTGATGGATTTTTATTTGGTGTTCTGTACAAAGCCCAGAATTGAGGCTGACTCTACTTAGGGAGACTATATTTGTGTGCCTTGTACAAAGCCCAAGGTTGTGGCTAACTGCTGAGGATAACTGAGTTTTTAAGACTACGGATGACTCTATTTTGTGTGCCTTGTACAAAGCCCAAGGTTGTGGCTGACTCTTACTGAGGATGGTTATTAATTTGTGCCTTGTATGAAGCCCAAGGTTGTGGCTACTCTAGCTAGGGGAAATATTATTTTCTGCCTTGTACAAAGCCCAAGGTTGTGGCAGACTCTTTTAAATAAATGGAGTATGGATGACTCTATGGGAAAAGATCCTAGATGTTAGGAATCTTTGACATATGAAAGTATGGTTTAAACTGCCTTGTACAAAGCCCAAGGTTGTGGCTACTGAATGATGAAGAACTCACTGGGGGAGACTCTATTATCTGCCTTGTACAATGCCCAAGGTTGAGGCTGACTCTTGACATGGGAGTTTTATTGTTTGGTGCCTTGTATGAAGCCCAAGGCTGAGGCTAACTGTTTTTGTTGGTTTTGACTCTATTGAGGAGATTTTATTTATTAAAAGACTGTTTTTTGATGGAAGCTAAACCTTTCCAGGGATTTTGACTCAGCTGGTGAATTTGTCTGTTAAAAGACTGACTTTATCATGTTTTTGGAGGCTGACCCTTTATAGGGGTTTTGACTCTTTTGGGGAAATTATCTCCTAAGAGAATGAATCTTTGGTTTTGAAAGACTGATGTTGTTGAAATGAAAGAATGATGTTGGAAGCTAACCCTTTCCAGGGGTTTTTTGACTGAAATGATAGATTGATTTTAATTGACTTTGGAGGCTAACCCTTTCCAGGGATTTTTTTATTAAAATGAAAGAATGTGTTGGAGGCTAACCCTTTCCAAGGATTTTTAAATGATGGCAGAAAGATTATCTAGTGGAGACTTCTTGTTTAAAGCCCAAGATGAAGGCTGACACATGCTGAGGATGATCAAACATGGATCCTAGACTCTGCTAAGGAAAATTGATGAAGATAAGGGTCACAAAGACTGTCCATGTCTCTCATTCCAAAAGGTGTACTCAATATGAAATTGAGACAAACTTAGCTTGTTTAAAGTCTGGTTTAAATTGGAAGAAACTCACCAGGGTAGGCTAAAAGGTGACTAAAGACCTGTTCCTATGTTTATAAGAAACCTGACGGGTCCTTGTATACAAGCTCAAGAGGAAGCTAGAAATGCTTTTAAGAAGCCTGTGGGTCCTTGTACAAAGCCCAAGAGGAGGCTAATCGAGGGTCCTTGTTATAGCACAAGAGAAAGCTATGTAGTTTTGAACTTATTTTGGCTCTAAGCAAATGGGTAAGAGGTTTCACCGGGAATAATTCCTCTTTGGGTGGAAGTGTCCTATTTTTTTGGATTCTAAGGTTTTTGCCAAGATGTTTCACCGGGAATAATTCATCTTGGGGGTTTGAACTACAGATCTCTAATTAGGAAAGAGCCTTCACCGGGAAGACATTCTCAATCCTAGGCCATATTCCTATAATATATATATAGTTTAACTGTCCTAGGGTTTACACTCAAACGTAGTTCTAAACTAATATATATGCACAGTTTATATTTGACAGTAATTTAAATAAAGACTGTAAATTGAAAGCTTGTAAAGCCTAACCTGGATGGAGTGGAGGCCTTTGAAGAAGTATGTACAGAGCCTCAACAGTATTTTTGTTGTTTTGTTGATAATAGTTGAATATTTATGATAAACAGTTAATGGTTTTTGAAAATAGAAGAAGTGAAGATGGACAAAGGTCACATAGGTATCTGAAGAGTTTCACCGGGAATAATGCCCTTCAAATACCAGCAGAATGTTTTGAAAACAGAAAGAAGATTTTGAAAATACAGTTTTGAAAACAAGCTAAGAAGAGAAGGTGTTTGGGACTTACACTCTATTAGAGGCCCAGTACTTTACAGTACTGGTTACAAAAGCAGTTTTGAAAATGATTTGAAATGATATAAGGTTTTGTTGTTTGAAAACCTTAATCATTTGATTTAAACGGAGGTTGAAAACAGTTTTGAAAATTGCAAGAAAGGTCAATTTAATTAAGGTAAAGAATAAAGATCTATGCCTAATTAAGACCTAAACAATTAGGGTTTTATCATAAATTTATTTTCAAAATAATTAGGTTAAAACAAAAAATGAAAATATATATTTAAAGTTTTTAAGAAAACACTTTAAAACATACTATGTTAAACCTAATTAAAACACATGAAATAAATAATATTTTTTATGATTTTTTGGTTATTCACAAAATAGGTATATTAAATAAAAAGTGTGTGAAAAATGAAGTGAAAATGATTTAATTTGATAGGTTAAATAATCATGTGAAGTTGTGAAGAGAATAGGTGTGAAAAGTGATAAAAAAAATTAGAAATGTCTCCACCAAGGCTTGAACTTACGCCCTTTAGGTCACACACCCAAAACAAACACCACTGAGCCAACGCGCGCATGGTGATAGCAACTCTCACTCATTTGGTTATGTTTCAAAACAAGTGATAAATCATTGAAAAATAAAAGAATCAAAAAGTCTGGGGCGAGGGGGATTCGAACCCCAGACTTGAGGCATGAGGAGACTAAGGGCGTATGGGAGGCCACTAGGGCAAACGATGAATTCGTTTGTAAAACGCATATCATTCAAAATAAAATAAACTTTGTTCAGAGATTTAAAAAATGGCGCCACCCTCCATCTTCGTCTTCAACCTTAAGCTCCAACATTTTTGAAATTCTGATTCTCTCAAACCTCAACCAATGGCCCAGGTGTAAACATGAAACTTGTTCTAAATTCACTCACGATTCTAAATATGTAACTAATATATATTTATATTAACTACATCTAACTAATTTACCAGAAATCGTGAAGAACCCTAAAATTTAAAAATCAAATTAAATGACTATACTGAAAGATAAATGAATGATGATAGAGGGTTTTCAATCCTCTGATGATGCTGAACAAGATAGAATCGAGCTATTTCTTAAAGCATGCTTAAATTAAAGAGGTGGAGTTCAGAAACTTACCTCTGAAAATGGAGGTCGTGAGGATGATAGAGAGCAACTGGGCTTGTATGAATGATCCCAAAAGCTTCCTTGTGACTCAGTGATGCTAACTGAATGCTTGTTGTAACCTCAATCCTCCTGAATTGTTCTATGGACCTCCCTCGATTTGAGCTTCAAGTGAACATGGAGAGTGATGATTCTTGAGTTACAGATGAGCTGCAGCCATCTGAACAGCTTCACTACCTCCTATGGAACGTGCCTGGATGCTTGGCTTGATTGGGAACCTTCTGAATTGCGCTATGGACCTCCTATGGAACGTGCCTGGATGCTTGGCTTGATTGGGAGCCTTCTGAATTGCGCTATGGACCTCCAACTGCAACTGCTCCAAAGTGAGAGCAACAATGGTGTTCCTCTCCTTACAGAAGTGATCCAGGTGCTTGGATCACCTCAAATGACCTCCCTTGAGATGTTAGAATGCTTACTTTCCAAAGATAAGCTCTGGTTTGAAGAAAACGATTCTTCTTGCCAAAGAACTTTGAAAAACAATAAGCATGAGAAGAGAAAGAGAAAGCAAGGAATATGGTTGCTTTGGTGTGTTTTCTGAATGAGAAAGAGGCCTCTATTTATAGGCAATTGGCTCAGAGCAATTGAACATAGTAAGCTTGCTTAGTGTAGTGAGTTTGGTTTCTTAGCCAAGAAGAAAATTTGAAAAGATCCTAAATGCAATGATGCATTTTCGGGCTAGCTTCCCCAACCATTGATCTTGTATGATCTAAGGGAACATTTCTGATTCAGAGGAGAGTTCTAATTGGCTTAGAACAAGATTCCTTGATGATTCATCATTTGCCATAAATTAAAAAATGCAATCATTACATAATCACATGCCTTTGTTTTTGGGAATCTTCTCTAATCCTTATGCAATGATGAATTTGGATGTGTGGTATGGTTTCAGATGTATTAGAGGTCGTGTAGCATCACTTAGTGAAGCAAAATGCACAAAATTGCAAAGTTCCAAATTGTACATGACCTATAATTTCACTTCATGAGGCCAACTTTGAACAAGCATAACTCTTAGCTCAAAATGAATTTGGAGAAGGTTGAACACAATTTGGAAAGCCCTAAACATCTACTTAAAATCATTAGTTTGGAGTTTCTTCAAAATCCTTTGGCAAATTTGTGAAAAATGAGGCCAAAGTTGGAAGAAAACTAGGTTAAAATACTTAGAAAAATTTCTAAGTGTTTATGACCTAAAACTCCAAAATTTCCAAAACTCTTAAATGATTGATCTTTTGAAAAAAGTTCCTTTGTAAGATGTTGTTTTATTTTGCAAGATCTACAACTTTCATGTTGGAAGTTTTTTGAGTTGTGTAGGTGAAATTTTGAGTTCTCACCATGCCTCAAAAAACCCTAATTCCCGACTTTTCGCTCCTTGATGAATTTCTTGGAATTTCCTTGGTCAAATGACTTAAATATCCATATAGTGATGATATTGATCCTTGAAAGCCATGGTTTGACCAAAAATCTCAAAAGTCAATGGTGATCCCATACAGTTGACTTTTTCCAGATAAGGTGAGATTTTGGACTTTTGTGTAGAATCAAGATCTTTTCCTCAAATGAATGATGTAAATGGATTATATTGAGGTAGTAGAGACTCTTGAATCATGTCTTGAGTTTTGGATTCATGTCCTGATTAAAAAGTCAACTATCTTGGGGAATTAGGTCAAAAACCCTAATTGTCGACCAGAGGACAATGATGACTGTAGACTTTGAATTGAGGTGTAATGTCCAGTGGATCTTGTCATATGAGTTATTTGAAGATGGTTGATGTCTTTGAATGGTCCCCTAGGGCTTTTTAGGGTTTCCCAAAGGTGATCCCTGATTTTAGTCCTTGATAGGCTCAAAAAACCCTAGTCTGGTGAAATGAGTAACTCTGTACTTAGATGACTGGGTGTCTAATCAATCATAGGTGAAATAATGAAGCTCTTGAGTCTTAGAGACTAATCCTTCTATTGATTGATCCTTTGCCTGAGTTTTGAACACCCTTGATTGAATGTCAGACTGCTCTGGGTACTTACTTTGACTTGATGAAAATCCTGAAGA
Source organism: Vicia villosa (assembly GCF_029867415.1). Taxonomy (NCBI): domain Eukaryota; kingdom Viridiplantae; phylum Streptophyta; class Magnoliopsida; order Fabales; family Fabaceae; genus Vicia; species Vicia villosa. Next base: position 39,837,672 of record NC_081184.1, on the reverse strand, counting down.
TATGTCATCTCAGGGGGGGGTCAAAAATTAGGGTATGACAGATGCCCCTATTTAAGTTTCTTTTATCTGGAGGGAGAGAGATTGAGATCTCGATCTCTCCTGCGTAAAAGAGACTTAAATATCAAAGAATGCCCGAATTTTGGGCGCTCCTGAGATGATAAAATCTTTGCATGATTTGATCCCGTTATCGCACTTGGCGGGGGATGAGGAGACAAACTCCTTGTAGAAACACTTGATGTGGACTCTGGCGAATGGATGGCAGTGTAGGATGCGCAATCCATCTTCTTTAACTAAGTGTTGATACTTAGAAAAAGGTAAACAACCTCCCCTTGTTTCGGATGTCCATATCTCGAAACTGGTCTCAGTTGTGTTTGGACAATATCTCAGATAAAGAGAAAATTCTCCAAAGATTTGTTTCCTCATCAAACTTCTCATCAGCACTTGGAGATGAGACGCCATTTGATGGTAGTAGAGAAACTTCAAAGGTTTGTTTCCTCGTCAGACTTCTTACCAGCGCTTGGAGGTAAGATGCCATTTGACGGTAGTAAAGAAACTTCAAAGCTTTGTTTCTTCGTCAAACTTCTTACGAGCGCTTGGAGGTAAGATGCCATTTGACGGTAGTAAAGAAACTTCAACGTCTTCCCTTTTGACTTGACGTCTTTGAAAGAATGTCATATGGCCTCATGATCTTTTGAGGGGCTAATGACTTTGTTTGAAGGCGGACGAACTGTTTTCGGGGTGAAAACTGCCATTCGTCGACTGATGCCGGGGAATCAACAAACTGTTATCCTAAGAGGAAAACTGTCATTTATCGACTCTGTGGGGAATTAAACATCCCAGAAACAGACAAACTGTTTGAAGAAACTGCCATTTGTCGATCTCTTAAGTATTTAACAGACAAACTGTCTTTCCTTGGGGAAAGGCTGCCATTTGCCAATTGCTAGGGGAACAAACTGTCTTCTACTAGGAGACTGCCATTTGTTGACCCTGTCGTGAAAGAAAGTGAGCAAACTGTCTTCTGCTGAAAGAGACTGCCATTTGCTGACTTTGTTGAGGAATCTTTAAGCGAAACGAACTGTCTTCATGAAGAAGGCTGCCATTCGTTATTTTTTGCTCGAAAAAGTAAGTGAACTGTCTTTTGCTGAAAGAGACTGCCATTCACCGACTTCGCTGGGGAATCTGAACTATCTTCTGGACGAAGACTACCATTCACTGAATCCGCTGGAGAATCATTTGTCGATTTGCTGGGAGATTCTCTTTGACGAAGAGTGGCATCTCTTGACCCTGCTGGGGAAATACTAGATTGTTTTCCAGGAGGAAAAACTACCACTTGTCAATTATGTCGGGGAATCCATACTCCTCGGAGAAGAGAAACCGCTCATCGGCCTTGTAGGGAATTCCTAAATGCGAAACAAACTATCTTTTTTGAAGAAGATTGTCGAATGTCGCTCTACGGGAGAATCTCAGCTGAGGAACTCCAAAAGTGAACAAACTACCTCTTTGAGGGAGACTACCATTTGTTGACTTGCTTGGGGAGGTCCTTGTGTATGAACTGTCGTCTTGAAGGAAAATTTTTTTCCAGAACTTGCAGGGGAAACTTGAGTTCATGCCTTAATGACTTAGGCATTCACATGATCAAAGCCTGACTCGACTATGCAGTTATGATGTAATGTATGCATGAATATTATGACAATGATAAAATGTAAAGTGAATGTGAATAAGATTGTCGCGGATGTAAAATCCTATGATACGACTTGAATTCTTGTTGATCAGAAGATGTCCTCTTCTTGTAGTTCGAACTCTGTCGGGAATACCTGGTTATCAGTCGTCCGCTGTCCGAAGTGAGTAATATGAATTGAAGATCCGTCATCGGGAGATGTTCGCAAAGCGACCTCATGGGGAAATCTTGGTTCCCGGAGTCTCAACCGTTCTCGGAGCAACTGTTTGCATTCTTCCTACTGTTTGTAAACCTCAGAAAGAAATTTCACCTTTATTTTTTTGCAAGTAAATTCATTTTATTTTATGAAAACATTTGTTTCAAGAAAATGACTGTTTAAATTCAAAATGTATTTCAAGAAACTGAAAAAGACTAGATTGCAAAAGAAAAGCACAAGGCTCAAATTATTATATATGGAATGGTAATCAGCCAAATGCTTGATTCCATGGAGTATTTACAAAGTTGGAAATTGGTAATTTTCGGGAAAAGGGCTACGATGAAACGTGACGACCGTTATCTTTCTCTTCCACTCAGAGTTGCGCTGTATTCGTGCTTCGTAGAAGATGACCTACTGCTGATGAATACTCCGCTATGGATTTTGAATGATCAAGTTTGTCCTGAACACAGTTACTTGCCATATATCCCTAACTTTTGCGTAAACTACCCCTTTCGGGTTTTAAGTTTACCGGGATTGATTATTTATTTTTTATGTCTCTAACTTTTGCCTGAATCGCCCTTTCGGGTTTTCGATTCACCGAGACGCTCTTTTTTGCCTAAGTCGCTCTTTGCGAGTTTTCAACTTAGCGAGCTGTTCTTTTGATTATTTAGGCGAAGTATTTCTTGACTGCATCGATGTTCACAGGACGGGTGAATTCTTCTCCATCCATAGTCGTGAGTATTAAGGCTCCTCCTGAGAAAGCTCTCTTGACCACGTAGGGGCCGTCATAATTGGGAGTCCATTTCCCTCTCGAATCTGTGAGAAAAGATTGAATCTTTTTGAGTACCAGGTCGCCTTCTTTGATTGTGCGAGGTCGAACCTTTTTGTCGAAAGCTTTCTTCATTCTTTGTTGATATAGTTGTCAGTGGCATAAAGCTGTCATGCGCTTTTCTTCGATTAAGTTCAGTTCATCGAATCTGCTTTGACACCACTCGGCTTCTGTTAATTTTGCCTCCATCAAGACTCTCATTGATGGGATTTCAACCTCTATAGGTAGGACTGCCTCCATGCCATATACAAGGGAGAAAGGAGTTGCTCCGGTCGAAGTACGTACTGATGTACGGTAACCATGAAGAGCATACGGGAGCATTTCATGCCAATCCTTGTAAGTAATGACCATCTTCTGAATGATTTTCTTGATGTTTTTGTTAGCTGCTTCTACAGCTCCATTCATCTTTGGTCTGTAAGGAGATGAGTTGTGATGTTCAATCTTGAATTCTTCACAAAGCTCCTTCATCATTTTGTTATTCAAATTTGACCCATTGTCAGCGATTATCTTGCTAGGAATGCCATAGCGACAGATGATGTGATTCTTGATAAACCTGACGACAACTTGTCTTGTAACGTTTGCATATGAAGCTGCTTCAACCCATTTGGTAAAATAGTCTATAGCTACCAAGATGAAGCGATGTCCGTTGGACGCTTTTGGCTCGATCATTCCAATCATGTCGATTCCCCACATGGAGAAAGGCCAAGGGGAAGAGAGTATGTTGAGAAGAGATGGTGGCACATGAATTCTATCGGCGTAGATCTGGCATTTGTGACACCTCTTTGCATACTGGTAGCAATCTGACTCCATTGTCAGCCAATAATATCCTGCTCTCAGTATTTTCCTTGTCATGGTATGTCCATTGGTGTGAGTACCAAAGGAACCTTCATGTATTTCTCTCATGAGTACTTCTGCTTCTTTTCTGTCAACGCATCTGAGCAGAACCATGTCGAAGTTTCTCTTGTACAGAACATCTTCATTCAGGAAGAATCTACAAGCTAACTTTCTCAAAGTCTTTCTATCTTTCTTTGATGCCCCAAGAGGGTACTCTTGTTTTTGAAGAAAGTTCTTGATGTCGTGATACCACGGTTTGTCGTCGATGATTGCTTCTACTGTGAAAACATGAGCGGGCCTATCCAGGCGCATAACATCGATCCGAGGAATGTCATTCCAATGATTTATCCTAATCATGGAAGAGAGTGTGGCTAATGCATCAGCCAAGTTGTTTTCTTCACGAGGAATGTGATGAAAATCTACCCTGTCGAAGAATGGTAACAATCTTCTCGCGTAGTCTTTGTAAGGAATTAACCCTGGTTGGCGTGTTTCCCATTCTCCTTTGATTTGATTGATGACCAAAGCAGAATCTCCGTATACATCCAAGTGTTTGATTCTTAGATCCATGGCTTCTTCGAGACCCATGATGCAAGCTTCATATTCAGCCTCATTGTTTGTACACTTGAAAGTTAATCTGGCAGTAAATGGAATATGGGTACCCTGAGGTGTAACAATAATTGCCCCAATTCCTCGTCCATAAGTATTGACAGCTCCGTCAAAGATTAAGCCCCACTGGGATCCTATCTTAGGTCCTTCGTCTGGTAGTGGCTCGTCGTAATCTTTCATCTTGAGGTACATGACGTCCTCGTCCGGAAAGTCGAAACTGGTTGATTCATGACCATTGAGTGGGTGGTGAGCCAGGTGCTCAGCTAGAATGCTTCCTTTCACGGCTTTCTGTGCGTGATACTCAATGTCATATTCTGATAACAACATCTGCCAACGGGCAATTCTCCCAGTTAAAGCAGGCTTCTCAAAGATGTACTTGATTGGATCCATATGAGAGATCAAACAAGTAGTATGTCGAATCATGTACTGGCGGAGACGCTTGGCAGCCCAGGCCAAAGCACAACACGTCTTCTCGAGCATGGAGTAGCGGGATTCGCAGTCAGTGAATTTCTTGCTTAGGTAGTAAATGGCATGCTCTTTTCTTCTCGTCTCGTCTTGCTGTCCAAGGACACAACCCATGGAATCTTCTAAGACGGTTAAGTACATTATCAAAGGTCTTCCTTCCACTGGAGGAGACAAGATGGGTGGTTCGAGCAGATATTCTTTAATGCTGTCGAACGCTTTCTGACAATCGTCTGTCCAGACGCAACTTTGATTTTTCCGTAGAAGTTTGAAAATAGGAGCGCAAGTTGCAGTCATAAGATATATGAATCTCGAGATGTAATTCAGACGTCCAAGAAATCCTCTAACTTGTTTCTCGGTTCTGGGCGAAGGCATTTCTTGAATTGCCTTGACTTTGTCTGGATCTACTTCAATTCCTCGTTTGCTGACAATGAAACCAAGGAGTTTTCCTGAGTAGACACCAAAGGTGCACTTGTTGGGGTTCAGGCGAAGCTGAAACTTCCGTAAGCGTTGAAATAACTTTGTCAGATTTTGTATGTGATCTTCTTCATTTTCTGATTTGGCAATCATGTCGTCCATATAGACTTCCACTTCTTTATGCATCATGTCGTGGAAAAGCGTAGTCATGGCTCTTTGATAAGTTGCCCCTGCGTTCTTTAGTCCAAAAGGCATAACACGATAGCAGAACGTGCCCCAGGGGGTGATGAAAGTTGTTTTCTCCATGTCTTCAGGTGCCATTTTGATTTGGTTGTATCCTGAAAATCCGTCCATGAATGAGAAAACTTTGGATTTTGCTGTACTGTCTACCAACATATCAATATGTGGTAAAGGAAAATCATCCTTAGGGCTAGCTTTGTTTAAATCTCTGTAGTCGACGCACATGCGGACTTTTCCGTCTTTCTTAGGAACGGGAACAGTGTTAGCTAACCACTGAGGGTATTCTGAAGTGACGAGGAAACCTGCGTTGATCTGCTTTTGAACTTCCTCTTTGATTTTCATGGCCATCTCCGGATGAGTTCTTCTTAATTTTTGTTTGACCGGAGGGCATTCTGCTTTTAATGGCAAGTGATGCTCCACTATACTGGTATCCAACCCTGGCATATCTTGATAAGACCAAGCGAAGACATCTGAGAATTCTTTGAGTAGTTGTATCAAACTCTCTCTGATCTCTGAACTGAGCGAAGCTCCAATCTTAACCTCTTTTCTGTTTCCATCGGAACCAAGGTTAATGATCTCTAGAGGCTCATTGTATGGCTGAATGGCCTCTTCCTTTTGTTGAAGTAATCGTGAAATTTCCTTTGATATTTCTTCGTCTTCTTCTTCCTCTGCCTCGAATACAGGAAACTCAAAGCTTGGAGAAGTCATAGGATCGCATGTTTCAACGGGGTATTTTATGATTAATCTGCATATGTGTGATGATTTTATTTAGACAACGAGGGAAGACTCGGTGTATGCAGTTAATGAAATATTTTGATGTTTTTTAGGGTGTTTTTTAGGATTACCAATTTCCGAAAAAGAGAAAAGGAAAAACTAAACGAAGGAACAGAATGACATTTTTATTTATGGACAGTCATTTCTTGAAACAAAGACCCTATAAAACAAAAATTCTATTGCTTTGGGCGAAGCAAAGAGGGACATTTTCCTAAGGAATAGTAAAATGCAAAGCCCTATGAAACATCTCTTCACCCTGGGCTATGGTGAGAGGACAAAATAACGGTGAAAGTTCCTACTTAGGAGTGCGAACAACAGTTGTAACTTCAACAGCTGTCCAATAGTGGCGAACCCCATTGTGCACTAAGTAATCTGGAACCTTAGGCTTAAGTTGGCCTGTGGTAGGTCTTGATTTACCAACCACTGTCTTTGCAACACTCAGACGATCTTATTCTACTTCAGCAGACTGAGCGGTGTGAGCATACCCATTTCCAAGTGGAGTATGTCGAACTTTCTTTTGAGGAAACTTCCAATCTTCTGAATGGAGAGACTCGTTGTCGGAGACACTTTCGAGATCATCCTCTTCTGTATTTTGGTCTTGCTCTTCTCCCAAGATGGCATTGACTAGATATGTGAACTCTAGATCCGTAGCCTCGGAAGGTGACTTGGGGATATAATCCTCAATGATGATTTCGCCAATCGATGATGAATAGCAAGGGTTATACATCTCTTTTGGCTGAGAGAGGTACTCATAATCAATGTTCCATCGAGTTGAAACAATATCTTCAAGAGAGATTCTTGAACTTTCAGGAGCGGAGTATTTCACCATGTAGTCGAATTTTCCGCTTGGTTCTCCTAATGTATCCCAAGTATCTTCGGGGATAGGAGGAACTTCTTCTGATGAACCATGACTTCTGGTGGTGAAGCTGTCAGTAACTTCATCACTGCTTGGTTGAGTCTTACTTTCAGATCCTTTAGTCGGATAACAGCAAGGTGAGTCAAACTCTGATAGGGCTATGTATCCTGCTTTGTTAAGATAGGATAACCATTCCACTTCAAATTCTCATCGGTGTCTTCCGTACCGATGGTATTGACTGCTTGTTGAACAGGTTGAAGAAAACCTCCACTGCAGAAAGTTTCTTGAATTGGAAGAACTACCTCAATTCCTGGAATAGTCTTTGATGATGTTGGAAAGAATCCAACTCCTGTTCTGTTCTTGTTGTTGGTAGGAATATTAATGTGCCCCCAACCACTGGTAGTGCCATCCTTTACAACTTGGATTGCATCTTTGTATGAAGAGATAGACGCTGCTTTCTCCTTTCCTTTGTCCAAGGAAAGTGCTTGGAATTTAGTTCCAACAACTTCTTTTGGTTTCTATGTCGGCAGAATGATGACAGGTTGCTGACGATCAGAGCTCGTTCTCCACATACTGGTTACCAATTTGTCATTTCTTATGAACTTCAGTTTCTGATGAAGTGTTGAAGTAATTGCCCCAGCCTCATGAATCCATGGGCGGACCTAGCAAACAACTGTATTGCGCTGGAATATCCATAACTTGGAAAGTGATTTTTGAACGTCTGAGGTCCAATAGTTATGGGAAGATCTACTTCTCCAAAAACTGACTTTCTTGATCCATCAAATGCTTTGACGATGACATGACTCTTTCTTAGAGGGAAATCTTCGAAAGATAATCTTGATAATGTTGATTTAGGCATGACGTTGAGAGAGGATCCATTGTCTATTAGGACTCCTATGAGTGTATCACCCATGCAGCCAACTGAGATGTGAAGTGGAAGATTATGGTCCACTCCTTCTTCAGGAAGATCTTCGTCACAGAAACTTAGGTTAGTTCCGGCGGAGACGTTGGCAATGATGTTGTTGAATTGGCTTATTGTGACACTTGGTTCTAAGAAAGCTTGTTCCAAAACTTTCTGTAGAGCTTCCCTATGAGCTTCAGAACTCAATAGTAGGGAAAGAACAGAAATCCTATACGGAGTATGTAGTAATTAATCTACAATGTTGTATTCACTCCTCTGGATTAACTTTAAGATCTCATCACTTTCTTTTGCTTGAACAACATTGGTCGGATGATTGTCTTGCCTATGTGGCATTTCCTCCGAAGGTTTCTCCATATTTTCTGTTGTTCTGTTGAAGACTCGTCCACTTCTGGTGACTCGACTAACATCAGCAATGTTGACAACAGACGGTAATGGTATTTCCTTACCATTTTCAATGAATGTAGCATTGTACTTGTATGGTATAGCCTTGTTGGACTCATACGGTACAGGACCTGGTAAGTAGATGACTAGTGGAGCAACTGCTGTCTTCCTGCTATCATACTTAACTTGCCTTGGTTCAACTTGATTAATTTGAGGAGATACGGTAAAGACTTCATCATCTTCTCTGTTGGCAAGAACAGTAATGGTATTGTCATCCATCAGCTTTTGAATGTCGTTGCGAACACGTAAACATCCTCGTGAATTTCTTCGACAAATTCTGCATCTACTGTAAGCGTGGAAATCTGTTCCAAAGTAGGCAAGTCCATTTAAAGTTTTATGGAACCTGACTACCGATCCTTCGAGGTCTTCAACTTTGTAGCTTTTGTATTCTCCTGGACATCCTTGAACCATGTTGATGTCGTACTCAGTTTTGACTCGAATGTGTTGAATCCATCCTAAGTCCATTTGTTCTTGTAATGCAGCTTGAACTACGACACATCCTTGATTATTCTTTGGACAAATATCGCATGTGAAGTAGTTGTTAGGTGGTACATGGCCGTACCCAACTTGTTTAGCGTGCATCTTGACAAGATTTTCCCCTATCTGACGAATGTCGTAGATTTGAATGACGTTAGGGTGTTGATCTATCAGATTTACTGAAGCTTCTTTATGCTGCGGCAAAGGATTTGCTTGGACGTTTGGATTAGTATCTTTGAAGGATAGCATTCCGCTCTTCACTAATCGTTGGACGTCAATCTTGAAAGAGAAATAGTTCTCAATATTGTGACCTGGTGCCCCCTGATGATAGGGACAAGATTGGTCAGCCTTATACCATGGTGAGGAACTGTTTGTAGGATTTGGAGGACTTCTCGTCTGAATGAGTCCTTTTGCCAGTAATGTTGGAAACAATTCCGCATACGGCATTGGTACGGGGTCAAAGGCAGGATACCTTGGAGCCCGATTGTTGTAATTTGGAGGTCGAACCTGCTGCTGAGGTTGCTGCGACCTTTGTTGAATTTGTTGTTGCGAGACCTGAGGTTGATAAGCTGGCGCTGAGTTAACAACCGGAGTTATTGCTGCAACTTGAGGTTGGATTTTCTTTTTGAGATAGATTTTTGTCATTTCTTTCTCTTCAAGTGGTGGACAAATTTGAGCAGCAACGTCACGCCATCTCTGAGCGTATTCCTTGAAGCTTTCTCTATCCTTTTGAGTCATGGCCCGGAGTTGATCTCTGTCGGGAGCCATATCCAGATTGTACTTATACTGTTTGACGAAGGCCTCTCCGAGGTCTCGAAAAGTACGAATCTCTGAACTGTCCAAGTTCATGTACCATTTGAGTGCAGCACCAGTCAGGCTGTCTTGAAAATAATGAATGAGTAATTGTTGATTATCAGTCTGAGTTGACATTCTTCGAGCGTACATTACGAGATGACTTTGTGGGCATGAATTCCCTTTGTACTTCTCGAAATCTGGTACTTTGAATTTGTGAGGAATCTTAACATTTGGAACCAGACAGAGGTCTGCAGCATTCTTTCCAAATAGATCTTGTCCTCGGAGAGTCTTGAGTTCCTTCTACATTTGCAGAAACTGTTCCTGGAACTCGTCCAATCTTTCATACACGCCAGCATCCTCACTTGGGGCGTGATGATATACTTGTCCGCCCTGCGGGGGAAAAGTATGCATAATCGGTCGTGGAGAAGCCATGACAGCAGATCTTGGAATCTCAGCATTCTGTTGTGTGAAACCCATTGCCGTTGCTCTTGGAACTTCAATTTCCAGAGGTTTGTAACCCTCCGGTGGACGTATATCTGTGGTGACTTTTGGAGCTTCAGAAGCTGGAGGTATGTACCCTTCTGGAGTAAAGTTATACGGCATGCCCCAAGGTCGATCAGGCGGCATGGTATACTGAGGAATGGGAGTAGAAACGATCTCGGAAACCACAGTCCTTTGTGGTTCTTCTGGCGTTGGTCGATTCTGTGCAACTACCAGGGCTTCTACCATACTATTGAGCCTTTCAACAGTACCTTTGAGAGTATTAATCTCTTCCCTGAGTTCTTCATTCTCTTGCTCAAAGTCTTCCATTCTTTTCTTGCGACTTGAACGAGTGTTGTATGGATGAGACAACTTGAAATTCTTGGTTCACCTCCTTCTCCTCCTCTCTTTCTGGAGAAAGGAAAGTGACTATTAGATCCGCGACAATTCTCGTGTCAGTGCGTACGACTAAAGCGATGTATGATATGCAATTAAGTTATTATTTTTCAAGGAAACACCATAATTACGTTATGAAACATCAAACTTTTATTAATTAAGCGAAAACGCCGTTTTTACACACTTTGAAAAGGGAAATACAGAGAAACTGAGAGAAAGGACTCTAAAACTTTAATGAAGAGCCGACTTCACGTTCTAACATCTTCTTCTGTTTCTTGAGCTGAGCATTCTCTGACGTGAGCTGATCGATGATCCAGGAAGCAGGAGGGATATGATGAGAAAGTGACGTTTGTGACACTTGCGGATCGAGTACTTCAAGTAACTCATCCTTCCTTCTTAGGATGTTCTGAATCTCAACATTTTCCGTGTTGATAATTCAATACTTGTTCCTCCAAGCATTCCTTTCTTGGCATACCTTGTTTAATGCCGCTTGTAGTTTTTCAACATCGGTGGAGAAGAGGTAAATTGGTTCCCTTAGGGGAATAGGTTCTTGATGTTGATATGGCATCCTGAGCTTGAATGCTCTGATGCGTACCCATTGAAGGTAAGGATCCAGGGAGATGCGAAGATGTTTTCCTAACAATCTTCTCCCTTTGCTGTGAACAAGACGCCAGGCTTGGACAATTTCCTTCTTCAGCATGTTGCCATGATCGTCGATGTTCTTGAAGAACAGACCCTCCAATTGAATATTACTTGGTATATTTTTCATGGGATAGCCGTATTGACGACGGGCTAAAGCTGGATTGTAACTAATTCCTCCCTTAGTTCCAATAAGGGGTATGTTGGGAAAACTTCGCAACTGAAGATGATCTTGGTTTCGTCGTTGTCAGGACTACACCACTCAATGTCCGTATGAGTGAGAGATATGATTTTCTGTGACCAGTAAAGGCCATCCCTCATATTCCAGAAAGTGCTAGACTTTGGCAGGTGCGAAACGAACCATTCGTATAACAACGGTACGCAGCATGTGATTAATCCTCCTCGCTGCAGGTTTCTTGAATGCACAGAGTGATAAGCATCCGCAAGCAAGGTTGGAACCGGATTTCCAATTAAGAAGATCTTAATTGCGTTGATGTCGACGAGATCGTTAATGTTAGGGAACAAAAACAATCCGTAGATAAGCAAAGCCAAGACTTCCTCAAATGCGCTCATATCTTGGATGCTGACGAAGTACCGAGCTTGATCAAACATGAATTTGGAAGGCAATCCTTGAATTCCTCCTCTACTCACCATATGAGTTCTGATGTCGACTACGTTCAAAGGAGTAGTTGCAGCGATGATAATGTCGTCAGGATTCTTTTCCAAACCGGAGTACGGATCTTGCGCGTACACGGGTATTTCAATCAGACGAGAGTACTCCTCCAACGTAGGCATGAGCTGATAATCCGGAAAGGTGAAGCAGTGATACGTTAGATCGTAAAACTGTACCAAGGTGGGAAGGATCCCATCCACCATGTTGGTATTGAGCAAAGGCAGAAGTTTTCCATACTTCTCCTTGAAAGCCTGGGGGTTGACCACCAGTTTTCCGAGCTTTCCCAGTTCCTCGACCTAGGGAATCTTGAAGGTGTATTTCCTAGCTCTCTTTCTCCTATAATCCATGGTATAGATCCTTAAGTCCTTTCTTCGTTTCTCTCTTTCTATGAAGTTCAAAACGTTCGTTATTTAGTTTCCTTGAAAAACGAATCGAAAAAGACTACTTTTGCTTTTAGTTGTTTATTAATGAATGATGCATGAATGCACACACAAGAGTTTTTAAACAAACATGGCGTTGAAGGGTATAGTGGTCATGAAGTCAAAACGCAAACCTCGCCCCAATGGTAAACTAAGGATAAGGATTTTTGTACCTGTAGAACGGGTTCTAGGGGTCTCAGAGTTTTTGCTCAACCTTAAAGATACGTTGATTGGTATCTATAAGAGAGTTTTCTCTGAGTGTAGTATTTGCGTGACAATTACTTTCGTAATCACCGCTCTACGTCCTAACAAAAAGGCTTTAAGTGGGGTTAATGTGTTTCTAGGTCCTCCTGGTACAAATCAGTCTCGGAATGCAGTGGCGCAGTTAATCACAACCAGCCAGGCAAATCCCAAGAGTAGAATTGTGAACCAAGATTAGAGGGTCTTCACCGGGAAGACATCCTCCATCCTATCTTATGTTGCACTCAAATCCGGGTATAGGATTTCTCACCACAAGGGGGAATCAAGCCCTTTCCCGATACAGAATAAACAAAATAAACAAATATAAATGCAACAAACACATGAAATGACACAGAGGTTAGGCAGGACCTCTCTTGTTTGAGGGGGAATTTGGCATCCCTAATTCCTCATTGGGGCTGGACCAGCAACAGGTCAACCATTGGTTTGGATGAAAAACCAAGGTTTTTAACACTTATATCCCCAGCAGAGTCGCCATTTTTCTGTGGTGTCGTTTTCTTTTACCTCCTAGTTTCACTTGGGAGGACGGCACGCTATACCCTTCACGCGAAATTTGGAAGGAGAATGCGCCCGTGGTGGGATGAATTTTGTTTCAGTTCTTCCTACGATATCACACGAACTTTCTTATTTGTCCTACGAGTAGGAAAGGGAAAAAAAGATCTCAACTAAACCCTAAGAGTTTGCTAAGTGTGGGGATTCACCTAGACTAGAAATTCTGGAGTCCGGGGGGTCGGTTATACATAGGGAAGTGTTTAAACACCCTACATATCTGTAGTACTCTACAGGAACCTTCTCTGTGTCTAAAATGTGTTTGTGCTGCTAATGATTATTGGGAAAGTTTCTCCTTTGTGTTAGGAGAAGGAATTGAATTGATTAAAGAGAGACAGACAGACAGACTGACTATTTTTGGTATTTTATTAGCTCGCTGAGGTTCCTTGTGAACCTCATGCCTACATATCCCTAGTGGAAGTCAGAGCTTAATGTAGTTCGGGGAACTAACTAGGGAAATTAATGATTTTTGGGTGCCTTGCTTGAAGCTCAAGGTTGAAGCTTGAATTAAATCTCTGTTTACAGTAAAGAGACATGAAATCATCTTTACAGAGAGGTATTTGTACTATTCTACCACAAACATTTTGAAAGAGTGACAAAATAACTGGATTCATTTCATTCAAGAGGGGGGCCTTACTTGTGTGTGCAAGTATGCCAGTCAGATGCCTCTTAAATGAAAGAAAGATGCTCGTCCAAATTAGGGAAAGTGTACAAGTCTGGGGATGTGCCAGAGCATGTCTTTCAGAGTCCTAAATGGGAGACTTTGATTGAAATTTGAAATTGAAATGTTTGTTTGTTTGAATGTGGTAGAGTAGTAAAAATATCTCTCTATAGAGATAAGCTATGTCTATCTACTGTATAAAAGATTTGACTTTAGCTGGCTTGTATGAGGCCCAAGCTTGAGGCTTTTTTATTGATTAATTAAGATTGACTCTGGGAGATGACTCCACTGGGGATTAATTACAGGGTATTTTTGTGTTCTGTACAAAGCCAAGAATTGAGGCTGACTCTATTTGGAGAGTGTTTATTTGATGGATTTTTATTTGGTGTTCTGTACAAAGCCCAAAATTGAGGCTGACTCTACTTAGGGAGACTGTATTTGTGTGCCTTGTACAAAGCCCAAGGTTGTGGCTAACTGCTGAGGATAACTGAGTTTTTAAGGCTACGGATGACTCTATTTTGTGTGCCTTGTACAAAGCCCAAGGTTGTGGCTGACTCTTACTGAGGATGGTTATTAATTTGTGCCTTGTATGAAGCCCAAGGTTGTGGCTACTCTAGCTAGGGGAAATATTATTTTCTGCCTTGTACAAAGCCCAAGGTTGTGGCAAACTCTTTTAAATAAATGGAGTATGGATGACTCTATGGGAAAAGATCCTAGATGTTAGGAATCTTTGACATATGAAAGTATGGTTTAAATTGCCTTGTACAAAGCCCAAGGTTGTGGCTACTGAATGATGAAGAACTCACTGGGGGAGACTCTATTATCTGCCTTGTACAATGCCCAAGGTTGAGGCTGACTCTTGACATGGGAGTTTTATTGTTTGGTGCCTTGTATGAAGCCCAAGGTTGAGGCTAACTATTTTTGTTGGTTTTGACTCTATTGAGGAGATTTTATTTATTAAAAGATTGTTTTTTGATGGAAGCTAACCCTTTCCAGGCATTTTGACTCAGCTGGTGAATTTGTCTGTTAAAAGACTGACTTTATCATGTTTTTGGAGGCTGACCCTTTCCAGGGGTTTTGACTCTTTTGGGGAAATTATCTCCTAAGAGAATGAATCTTTGGTTTTGAAAGACTGATGTTGTTGAAATGAAAGAATGATGTTGGAAGCTAACCCTTTCCAGGGATTTTTTGACTGAAATGATAGATTGATTTTAATTGACTTTGGAGGCTAACCCTTTCCAGGGGTTTTTGACTGAAATGATAGATTGATTTTAATTGACTTTGGAGGCTAACCCTTTCCAGGGGTTTTTGACTGAAATGATAGATTGATTTTAATTGACTTTGGAGGCTAACCCTTTCCAGGGGTGTTTTTATTAAAATGAAAGAATGTGTTGGAGGCTAACCCTTTCCAGGGATTTTTGACTGAAATGATGGCAGAAAGATTATCTAGTGGAGACTTCTTGTTTAAAGCCCAAGATGAAGGCTGACACATGCTGAGGATGATCAAACATAAATCCTAGACTCTGCTAAGGAAGATTGATGAAGATAAGGGTGACAGAGACTGTCCATGTCTCTCATTCCAAAAGGTGTGCTCAATGTAAAATTGAGACAAACTTAACTTGTTTAAAGTCTGGTTTAAATTGGAAGAAACTCACCAAGGTAGGCTAAAAGGTGACTAAAGACCTGTTCCTATGTTTATAAGAAACCTGATGGGTCCTTGTATACAAGCTCAAGAGGAAGCTGGAAATGCTTTTAAGAAGCCTGTGGGTCCTTGTACAAAGCCCAAGAGGAGGCTAATCGAGGGTCCTTGTTATAGCACAAGAGAAAGCTATGTAGTTTTGAACTTATTTTGGCTCTAAGCAAATGGGTAAGAGGTTTCACCGGGAATAATCCTCTTTGGGTGGATGTGTCCTATTTTTTTTGGATTCTAAGGTTTTTGCCAAGATGTTTCACCGGGAATAATTCATCTTGGGGGTTTGAACTACAGATCTCTAATTAGGAAAGAGCCTTCACCGGGAAGACATTCTCAATCCTAGGTCATATTCCTATAATATATATATAGTTTAACTGTCCTATGGTTTATACTCAAACGTAGTTCTAAACTAATATATATGCACAGTTTATATTTGACAGTAATTTAAATAAAGACTGTAAATTGAAAGCTTGTAAAGCCTAACCTGGATGGAGTGGAGGCCTTTGAAGAAGTATGTACAGAGCCTCAACAGTAATTGATGGATAACAGTTGAATATATATATGATAAACAGTTAAGGGTTTTTTAAAACAGAAGAAGTGAAGATGGACAAAGGTCACATAGGTATCTGAAGAGTTTCACCGGGAATAATGCCCTTCAAATACCAGAAGAATGTTTTGAAAACAGAAAGAAGATTTTGAAAATACAGTTTTGAAAACAAGCTAAGAAGAGAAGGTGTTTGGGACTTACACTCTATTAGAGGCCCAGTACTTTACAGTACTGGTTACAAAAGCAGTTTTGAAAATGATTTGAAATGATATAAGGTTTTGTTGTTTGAAAACCTTAATCATTTGATTTAAACGGAGGTTGAAAACAGTTTTGAAAATTGCAAGAAAGGTCAATTTAATTAAGGTAAAGAATAAAGATCTATGCCTAATTAAGACCTAAACAATTAGGGTTTTATCATAAATTTATTTTCAAAATAATTAGGTTAAAAAATGAAAATATATATTTAAAGTTTTTAAGAAAACACTTTAAAACATACTATGTTAAACCTAATTAAAACACATGAAATA